>NC_084636.1:2500759-2615759 GCF_033978795.1 Nerophis ophidion | reverse complement strand
GCATTCTAAAAAGTAACGGTTTTAACGAGCAAGACAGCGCTTCGTCACCTGGTGACATTGTTGATTTTACGAGCAGAGGAGCATGTTCGGCAGCGCACACACACAGTACGTACAAGCAGACACAGTGTGTAGGCAGAAAAGGGAGAATGGACACATTTTGGCGTAAAAAGTAAAGATAAAGGTGAAGTTATGTCAGGTTCAAGCACTGATGACATCTATTAAACAAGACAAAAGGCAAGGAATCAAACAGAGACAGAATTCAGATCTGAGGAGAGACATGGCCACTGTACTCTCTGTACAGTCCTGCACCACGCTCTGACGAATAAGGTTTACGTCCCCTCTTTTATTTAGATATTCAATGTTTACGCAACAACACATGTCACAACAGAAATGGGGTGTATGTACACAGTCATTGTTTTCGGTCACATTGAAGACAAAAGTAGAAGATGCCTCGGGCTTGGGCTCATCCTGTATTCAGCTTCGGCAGGTCTTTGAGGACAATATATTACCCCTCCAGTCTCATTCCAACGTACACAGCGGAATCTTCCAAGACTTTGCTTGGTGCAACAAAAACAGCTCTCATCTGTTCACTGGAAACTCAGAGAGCAGAAAGTTTTTTGATAATTTACATACAATTTTTCTGACAAGTTATAACACTGAAACACCCTCAGGAAGAGCTGCTTTAAGATATGGCTAGCTAGCTAGCGGCTAACATCCATCCACAGTGTTTTAGCTACTTCTAAATCACTAATCCTGGCCTCCATGGTAACAAATAAAGTGAGTTTCTTACAAGTTACATTATCACCGGAGGACGAGGACTAGCCAAACATGCTTCACTACACACCGTAGGAGGATACAATAGCTCACCGCCGTCACAATGTAAACAAACGCCATGGGTAGGTCTACACCTGACATCCACTGTAATGATACCAAGTACAGGAGCGTATCTAGTCGATGCTACTATGATTACATCAATATTTTTGAGCATCAGAAAATCTTTTTACAATTCATACTATGTCTACAAAGTCAGGAAATACATCCCTGGACACATGAGGACTTAAATTATGACCAATGTATGATCCTGTAACTACTTGGTATCGGATCCATACCCAAATGTGTGGTATCATCCAAAATTAATGTCAAGTATCAAAGAAGAGACGAATAAGTGATTATTACATTTTAACAGAAGTGTAGATAGAACATGTAAAACAGAAAATAGCGCGGCATCTACCCTTTACATCAGAATTTCTTCATCAGTATTGGTTTATTAGGTACTGTATTTTATTGTATGATCCTGTAACTACTTGGTATCGGATCGATGCCTAAATGTGTGGTATCATCCAAAACTAATGTAAAGTATCAAAGGAGAGAAGAATAAGTGATTATTACATTTTAACAGAAGTGTAGATAGAACATGTTCAAATAGAAAAATAAGCAGATATTAACATTAAATGAACAAGTAGATTAATAATCAATATTTACAGTTTGTCCCTCATAATGTGTAGAAAATAATAGGTGTATAAATGACACAATATGTTACTGCATACTAATTAGGAGTCTTTGTTTGTTTACTTACTACTAAAAGACAAGTTGTCTAGTATGTTCAACATTTTATTTAAGGACTAAATGACAATAATAAACATATTTTTCTTGTACACTAAGATTTTTTGTTACAATAAAGACAATAATGACATTTTTTGTGTTCCCCTTTATTTAGAAAAGTATTGAAATACATTTTGCTAGCGGTACTGGTACCAAAATATTGGTATTGTCACAACCTTAGTAGTGTAACATAATGCGCCGTAACATACCTCATATTTACAGTATATAACCTTTAATATGCAGTACCTCTAAAGTACAATACTTACATCATATTTAATGTACCTCTAATTTACTATATGTACATCATATTTAATGTGCAGTACATTTAATGTAGCATATTTGGCAAGGGTGCGCCGTGTGGTGAAAAGAGGTATTTGATTAATAACTGACTGGACAGGCTATAAAGAAAACAAAAGGGAATGCTGGAACACAGCAAAAACACTAACAAAGAATGCCAAGCAGATGGCGTCCACAAAGTACGTGTGTACTTGATCTCATTATGGAAAGAATCAACAACAATAGTGATGCAAGCTCAGCTTACATAGTGCGTGTATGTCATGTAGCGTTCAATACACCAAATGTACATGAATGCACCACATGTACTCACATTTACTGTATTAGCATCCAATCTAATGGTTTACATGCCTCCCTTGTCAGAATGGCTCCAGCGAGAGGAGAGAGGTCCGACAGTTCCAGTTCATGGCCTGGCCAGACCACGGAGTGCCTGAGTACCCCACACCGACGCTGGCCTTTCTCCGCAGGGTCAAAGCCTGCAACCCCCAAGATGCCGGCCCCATGGTGGTGCACTGCAGGTGACAAACAGTAGCAAACTAAGAGCTTGCGATCATGTACGTTAGCCAACTAGTTACTAGCTAATAATATACATCAACCAACTAATAGCTAGCTACACATAATATACAGTATAATATAGAGTTGTTTACTAATAGATTGCTTATAATGTGCAATAACTAACTAGTAGCCAGCTATAAGATACAATAGTTAACTGGTAGCTTGGTGATCATATAGAGTAGTTGACTACTATGAAGATATATTGTTAACTTAAAGCTTGCTAATAACGTGTAGTATCTAACTAATGTAGGCTGACAATACGTCCTCTTTTGAATTAGGGTTGCGTGTATTTTCAATGTAGGTCCAGCGTTAAGTTACCATGTATATATATATATATATATATATATATATATATATATATATATATATATATATATATATAAATATATATTGTGCAAGTTCTCCCACTTACAATGATGACAGAGGTCTGTAATGTTCATCATAGGTACACTTCAACTGTGAGAGACAGAATGTGAAAAAAAAATCCAGGAATTCACATTGTAGGAATTTTAAATAATTTATTTGTAAATGATGGTGGAAAATAAGTATTTGGTCAACCATTCAAAGCTCTCACTGATGGAAGGAGGTTTTGGCTCCAAATCTCACGATACATGGCCCCATTCATTCTTTCCTTAACACGGATCAATCGTCCTGTCCCCTTAGCAGAAAAACAGCCCCAAAGCATGATGTTTCCACCCCCATGCTTCACAGTAGGTGTGGTGTTCTTGGGATGCAACTCAGTATTCTTCTTCCTCCAAACACGACCAGTTGAGTTTATACCATTATCGTCATTGCATGACCCAGGCAAAACACTTTTTACACTTTTATACTGAAATAAAACAAAGTAGAAGTCATGACTTTTACTGAGAGTTGGTTGGCGGTCGAGAGTGGAGTCGGCTGTCTTGGTTGCTTTGTTGGGTCTGCTCCTGTCTCTGGCCAGCGGACGATGGCGTGGAACACCGCAGAGGCCACCACAGTGGATATGTTTCTTTTTACTTTTTATTCATAGCTGTATGTAGAAGTGTCTGCTTGTATCTGCTGCTTTAATGTCTTTAATGTCTTCTGTTTCTTTGATGTTTGATGTTTCCCTCTTACACACATGTAAGAGGGATGTGTACTATGGCTATGAGTTGTTTTTTTTTTTCCCCTTGGCCTCAGTCTGGACCCCCTCTCCAGGGCCCAGTCTTAGACCGATTTTTTAATTCTATTTTATTCTTCTATCTTTTTTCTCCCATCCCCCCCTTTGTGTTCTTTGATGTTTGATGTTTCCCTCTTACACACATGGAAGAGGGATGTGTACTATGGCTATGAGTTGTTGTTTTTTTTCCCCTTGGCCTCAGTCTGGACCCCCTCTCCAGGGCCCAGTCTTAGACCGATTTTTTAATTCTATTTTATTCTTCTATCTTTTTTCTCCCATCCCCCCTTTGTGTTCTTTGATGTTTGATGTTTCCCTCTTACACACATGTAAGAGGGATGTGTACTATGGCTATGAGTTGGTGTTTTTTTTTCCTCTTGGCCTCAGTCTGGACCCCCTCTCCAGGGCCCAGTCTTAGACCGATTTTTTAATTTTATTTTATTCTTCTATTTTTTTTCTCCCATTCCCCTCCCCCCGTTGTGTTCTTTGATGTTTGATGTTTCCCTCTTACACACATGTAAGAGGGATGTGTACTATGGCTATGAGTTGGTGTTTTTTTTTCCCTTGGCCTCAGTCTGGACCCCCTCTCCAGGGCCCAGTCTTAGACCGATTTTTAAATTTTATTTTATTTTTCTATTTTTTTTCTCCCATTCCCCCCGTTTACCTGTATCTTATCTTTTTTGTAAGGGGCGCTGGCAGCCGGCAGACCCGTCAGCGATCCTGTTCTGTCTCCCTGTAATGTTTGTCTGAATCTTGAATGGGATTGTGCTGAAAATTTTAAATTTCCTGAAGGAATAAATAAAGTACTATCTAATCTAATGACGTGCAAACATCTCCTCGCTTCAGCGCCGGCGTGGGCCGCACGGGCTGCTTCATCGTCATCGACGCCATGCTGGAGCGGATGAAACACGAGAAGTCGGTGGACGTGTACGGCCATGTGACCTGCATGCGGGCCCAGAGGAACTACATGGTGCAGACGGAGGACCAGTACGTCTTCATCCACGAGGCCCTGCTGGAGGCGGCCACCTGCGGCCTCACCGAGGTCCCCGCCCGCAACCTCTACGTCCACATCCAGAAACTCAGCCAGGTTCCCCCCGGAGAGGCCGTCACCGCCATGGAGCTGGAGTTCAAGGTAAGCCCCGACCCCGGAACGTCTCCCACGTCGCAAATGGCACGCCGCTCAACGCTTGTCCCCCCGCAGAAGTTGGCCAACTCCAAAGCACACACCTCCAGATTCATCAGTGCCAACCTGCCGTGCAACAAGTTCAAGAACCGCCTGGTGAACATCATGCCTTTCGAGTCCAGCCGAGTCTGCCTGCAGCCCATCAGAGGCGTGGAGGGCTCCGACTACGTCAACGCCAGCTTCGTCGACGGCTACAGGCAAGTGTGCCGAGACGTGGGAGGGGAGGCGCGCCTCTAATGAGTGTGGGCCTTTCCTCCGGGAGGAGTCCATCACACTCTGCCGCCTCCTCTCCTCCCGAGGCGTGGGCATGACCAAGCAACAAGATCGTACCGACAGGCCTGTTTTTCTTGCTGTAATTGGACGTGAGGTGACAGGTGGGCTAACAAACGAAGCTTTCCTTACATCCAATATACACGCGCGTCTGTTTTCCAGCCGCCGCCACTCTGACCCACCATGCCAGCCAGCAAGTTGCTTCCAAAGTTAGCACGTTTAAAGTTAGCGGCGTTCAAAATGAGTTCATTTTGACAGTTTTCCCTCCATAATCCCTTTCAAAAGGCCAGGCGAAGACCAGAGGTGGGTAGTAACGCGCTACATTTACTCCGTTACATCTACTTGAGTAACTTTTGGGATAAATTGTTCTTCTAAGAGTAGTTTTTATGCAACATACTTTTACTTGAGTATATTTATAGAGAAGAAACGCTATTTTTACTCCGCTCCATTTATCTACAATCAGGTCGCTACTCGCTACTTTTTTTTTATCGATCTGTTAATGCACGCTTTGTTTGTTTTGATTTTGTCAGACACGCAT
Organism: Nerophis ophidion; assembly: GCF_033978795.1. Lineage (NCBI taxonomy): Eukaryota > Metazoa > Chordata > Actinopteri > Syngnathiformes > Syngnathidae > Nerophis > Nerophis ophidion. The sequence continues at coordinate 2,610,182 of NC_084636.1, read as the reverse complement.
TCAAAGTAGGAACTACGCATGCCTGCTTTTCACCAATCACATGCAGTCACTGGTGACGTTGGACCAATCAAACAAAACCAGGTGGTCACATGACCGTCACACGTAGAACCCGACCTAAAAAAGTTGAAAAACGTATTGGGGTGTTACCATTTAGTGGTCAATTGTGCGGAATATGTACTGTACTCTGCAATCTACTAATAAAAGTTTCAATCAATCAATCAAAAGTGTAAAGGAAAAAAGACACTTTTTATTTCAACCGTACTTCCCGTCAAAAGCCTAAAGACTGATCGCACAGTTCCTGTCTTCACAATAAAAGTGCCGCTCCATCGCGCCTGCGCTAACAAAATAAGAGTCTCCGAAAGCCAGAGCAAACAAGCTAGCAAGCTACGGAGTTTGCCGCCAATGTATTTCTTGTAGAGTGTATAGAAACCAATATGGAAGCTGGACAAATAAAATGCCAAAAACCAACGACTTTCATGTGGTATTAGACAGGATGGAGGAACTTTTTTTCTCCTCCATTTGAAAATGTGGACATTATCAGCACTATACTGTCTGATTCCAATCAATGCAAGTCATCAGAATCAGGTAATACACCAACTTACATTCTTGTCTTCATGAAAGATAGGAATCTATATGTTAAACATGCATGTATATTCATTAAAACACCTTTAACATGTCAACAAAAACGGCAAAATAAAAAACTATAAATTATATACTATATATATATATATATATGATATGTGTGTGTATATGTATATATGAGGTAGATCACCTCGACTTGGTCATTTACTAAGTAATTGATAAACGTTGAAAAACGTATTGGGGTGTTACCATTTAGTGGTCAATTGTACAGAATATGTACTGTACTGTGCAATCTACTAATACAAGTTTCAATCAATCAATCAAATGTGTAAAGGAAAAAAGACACTTTTTATTTCAACCGTACTTCCCGTCAAAAGCCTAAAGACTGATCGCACAGTTCCTGTCTTCACAATAAAAGCGCCGCTCCATCGCGCCTGCGCTAACAAAATAAGAGTCTCCGAAAGCCAGCGCAAACAAGCTAGCAAGCTACGGAGTTTGCCGCCAATGTATTTCTTGTAAAGTGTATAAAGACCAATATAGAAGCTGGACAAATACGATGCCAAAAACCAACGAGTTTCATGTGGTATTAGACAGAAAGGAGGAACTTTTTTTCTCCTCCATTTGAAAAACGTGGACATTATCAGCACTATACTGTCTGATTCCAATCAATGCAAGTCATCAGAATCAGGTAATACACCAACTTATATTCTTGTTTTCATGAAAGATAGGAATCTATATGTTAAACATGCATGTATATTCATTAAAACACCTTTAACATGTCAACAAAAACGGCAAAATAAAAAACTATAAATTATATACTGCATATATATATATATATATATATATATATATATATATATATATATTATATACTGTATATATAAAGGTATGTATATATATGATATGTGTGTATGTATATATGAGGTAGATCACCTCGACTTGGTCATTTATTAAGTAATTGATTAATGTTGAAAAACTTATTGGGGTGTTACCATTTAGTGGTCAATTGTAGGGAATATGTACTGTACTGTGTTATCTACTAATACAAGTTTCAATCAATCAATCAATCAATGCCTACTGAGCCTATGGTGCTGTTAAGTTATTGTGGCTCAATTTGCCTTAATTTTTTTATTTTAATGTAGTATTATTATATATATTATTGTTTTAGTTGCTGGCGGTTTAGCTCAGTTGGTAGAGTGGCCGTGCCAGCAACTTGAGGGTTGCAGGTTCGATTCCCGCTTCTGCCAACCTAGTCACTGCCGTTGTGTCCTTGGGCAAGACACTTTACCCACCTGCTCCCAGTGCCACCCACACTGGTTGAAATGTAACTTAGATATTGGGTTTCACTATGTAAAGCGCTTTGAGTCACTAGAGAAAAAGCGCTATATAAATATAATTCACTTCACTTCACTGCTTAAGAGATATTCCTGGCTATGAATTTGCTCATTGCTATTTTTATGTTTTTGTGCATTATTTGTTGCCGTAATCATTAAAGGAACAGGTTACTCATCAGTTACTCAGTACTTGAGTAGTTTTTTCACAACATACTTTTTACTTTTACTCAAGTAAATATTTGGATGACTACTCCTTACTTTTACTTGAGTAATACATCTCTAAAGTAACAGTACTCTTACTTGAGTACAATTTCTGGCTACTCTACCCACCTCTGGCGAAGACTAGGGATTGGTTCCGAATCCGGTATTTTATTCATAACCCCCTGCAACCCTGAAAGGGACAAGCGGTAGAAAATGGATGGATTACATTTGTTGCATTTGTAGTTTCCTAAAGTAGCCTTAAGCTTGACGCTCCTCTACTATCACATTCACTCCGCTTGCTGCGGCAACAACAAAACAAAACTTCTTCTTCGTTTGTGTGGTTTAGTGAAGTGAAGTGAATTATATTTATATAGCGCTTTTCTCTAGTGACTCAAAGCGCTTTACATAGTGAAACCCAATATCCATCCATCCATCCATTTTCTACCGCTTATTCCCTTTTGGGGGCGCCAGCGAGTTCCATTTAAAGCAGTGTGGGTGGCACTGGGAGCAGGTGGGTAAAGTGTCTTGCCCAAGGACACAACGGCAGTGACTAGGATGGCGGAAGCGGGAATCGAACCTGCAACCCTCAAGTTGCTGGCACGGCCGCTCTACCAACCGAGCTATACCGATCTTAATCATTTAAAACATAAAACAGTCACGATGTGGGAACAAATGAATGACAAAATAAAGAGAGTTTTTGATGCAGTACGAGTTAGAAAAAGTATGAATGAGAATAAGTATGAGTGAGGTCCAAAAACTGTGTGGCTCGATTCCACCGCACCTGACAGCAATTACCCATAACACCTTGCGTCCAAAACCCCCCTTACCACCCAGATCATTCCGCCATATATGCACTTAAAACAGTTACGTCATCAAATCATTTTGACAAATGTAATAATTACAACTAAAGTGAGCTTTATATAATTACTCTAAGCATTCAATATTTACATTTTCTTATCATGCAAATAAAGTAAATAGTCCCCTTTTGGCTGAATAAACATAAAGCACCTTCCATAAAATGTAAATGAACTTAAACAGCATTTAGGCTCCTACAGCATTATTTGATAATAAAGTTGAAAGTATACTCAGTAGCATGCAATGCAAGTATTTCTGTCCGTCACAATGAAAAATTACATTTAATGAATGATAAAATGCTTTATTGACTTAAATTATTTCAGGGCTTTCGCGGGCCACATTAAATGATGTGGTGGGCCATATCTGGCCCCCGGGCCTTGAGTTTGACACATGCGCTCTAGGTAATGTTGCAATTTTCAAAGCCAACAAAAAAAAAAAGAAAACATCAGTAAAGTAAAGCTCCATTTTTCTAAAACTTTGCTAGCCTGATGCTAATACCCATTGGCTTTGCTATTGACGTGCTACTGATTAGCATTAGCCGTTTTACATGGCGATTTAAGAAACTACAACTAAGATGCACGTTACAAAAAAAAAAGCTGGTGGGTAATAAGCACAATACTTACGGTATTAACACGTTTTAGGGCACGACAAAAGACTAGATTGGATCGAACTGATTTGCCAAAACACCATAAACTATACTCTACTGCCATTTAACGTCTTGGACTTGTAACTGTAATTGCAACTTATTGTTGTTTTTCCTGAAACTTAGGATAAATACTTTTTAAGTCAAATATATACGCAAATTATGTAAAAAAAAAGATCTTAATCTATACTTGAAAGGATTGAATACATTTTTTTTAAACGAATATATCAGTATTTATACATTTTTTATGTACAACCTTAGCCCCGCCCCCCAGTAGCAGCAGTGGTGAGACGAGCTGAGGTTCTTCATCATGTCAACACTGACCCCTGGTGGACGTTTGCTGTAACTACCTGGCTCTGTGTCTGGGACTAACAGTAACATCGTAATTGGCTTAGGACAGGGGTGTCCAAACTTTTTCCACTGAGGGCCGCACCTGGAAAAATTAAAGCATGCGGGGCCATTTTGATATTTTTCATTTTCAAACCATAACAAAATATATGTATTTTTAAAAAATATTTTACCCTTAGAGGTCCCTTGGACCATAAAAGGTCTCAGATATTAAAATGTTAAAAATAAGTCACATTTTTATTATTATTTTTTATTTAACGCCTACAGTAAATCTCTATATCAACTTAAAAAAAAAAAAAAAAAAAGGTTTTATGGCTTTTCTGTCAAAAACGTCTTTGTTTTTAGGGTCCTTGGCCCATGGCAAAGGACTCCACAGGAGTCCTTTGCCATGGGCCAAGGACCCTATTGAAACTGCTGTGTTTTATTATTATTCCGCACCTATGCGCTGTAATTTGACCCCCTTAACATGCTTGAAAACTCACCAAATTTGACACACACATCGGTCTGGCATGCCTTCCCAACTTATTAGGCAGCCAAACCAGAAACATCAAAATTGCGCGCTAGCGCCCCCTAGAAGGAAAGAAAAACAGACTGCTTGTAACTTCCGTTAGGAATGTCGTACAGACATGAAACAAAAACGGTCACGTAGGTCTAACTTAGACCTACATTTCATAATTCTACCTTCTAGGGCAAAAATCAACAGGAAGTTGGAAAAATCCCCTTCAAAACTAAATTTTCGCAAAAAATTCTATTTTTGCCTCTTTGAGCTGAGATTTGACCCCCTTAAAATGCTTCAAAACTCACCAAACTTGGCACACACATCAGGACTGGCAGAAATTGCGATGTAATGAAAAAAAAAAAATGAAAAAAACTCAAAATTGCGCTCTTGCGTAATTTTTGATCAAAACACAGCAAAAACTGCTCCGAGGAAGAAAACACAGACAAAACTGCTTGTAACTTCCGGTGGGAATGCCGGAAAGACATGAAACCAAAACTTCTATGTTGGTCTCACTTAGACCTACATTTCGATAACTGACATCCTTCGGCAAAAATCAACACGAAGTTAAAAATAAAAGTTTTGTAAAAACCTGTCACTTTTTTCAAACATAAACTCCTCCGAGTGCGTTTGTCGTTTCGGCTTCAAACTCGCACAGGAGAGGGATTGAACCCTTTTGATTAAAACTATCCAACAAAGTTTTGATTACTGCTCCGGTTTTGATTTTACGCACCTTCAAACAAACCCCTGCGCAAAGTTTCCTAAAAAATGTCATTTTTGCCTCTTTGAGCTGTAATTTGACCCCTTTAAAATGCTTCAAAGTGCAAGTTAAAGCTCTACTATGCAAAGTGAAAGCCATTTATCAACAACATCCAGAAACGCCGATCTGTAATTTGACTCCCTTAACATGCTTCAAAACTCACCAAATTTTACACACACATCAGGACTGGCGAAAATTGCCATCTAATAAAAAACCAAACCCCAAAAGTCAAAATTGCGCTCTAGCGCCCCCTAGGAAAAAACCCAGACAAAACTGCTTGTAACTTCTGTTAGGAATGTCGTAGAGACATGAAACAAAGACCTCTATGTAGGTCTGACTTAGACCTGGGCTTGGCAGCGGCCAAAGGCGGACCCGACCAACGCTGCTTGTAGCTTTAATTTTACTATTAAAACTGAAATATGCAGTATTTAGTAATTAGAGACTTAAACAGATCAATAATGCAGGACACCATTGATTTTTATTCTTTATTATTTTTGAGCAATCACAGTGAAAAGATAAATAAAATACCAGTAAATATATTTGGGATCCAAAAGGTGCCCCACTCAGAAAGTGATACATTTTTATTAGTTTTTTTTTTAAACTTTCAACACTTGAGTTACGAGATCAACTTCAGATATATCTGTCGATTTTACGTTTGAACTATTATTTTGTTTGTTTTATGCGCTTTTGTCAAATAAAACTTTATTCTTATATGGCAACTGCACAATATATGCAATATTTACCACATAAAACATTTTAAAGTGAATTTTTTTAACTAATTGGAGCTTTTAAAATAATTCATTATAACATGGATTTTTTTTGTCATTATTTTTTGTTTTGAACAATGGCAAAAAAATTAAAAATAGATAATTGATTGATTGAAACTTGTAATTAGTAGATTGCACAGTACAGTACATATTCCCTACAATTGACCACTAAATGGTAACACCCCAATAAGTTTTTCAACTTGTTTAAAGGCCTACTGAAATGAGATGTTCTTATTTAAACGGGAATAGCAGGTCCATTCTATGTGTCATACTTGATCATTTCGCCATATTGCCATATTTTTGCTGAAAGGATTTAGTAGAGAACATCCACGATAAAGTTTGCAACTTTTGGTGGCTAATAAAAAAGCCTTGCCTGTACCGGAAGTAGCAGACGATGTAAGCGTGACGTCACGGGTTGTGGAGCTCCTCACATCTGAACATTGTTTATAACCATGGCCACCAGCAGCTAGAGCGATTTGGAGCGATGTTTTCCCCATTAAATTGAGCGAGTATAAATGGGTTGTACTTGTATAGCATTTTTCTACCTTCAAGGTACTCAAAGCGCTTTGACACTACTTCCACATTTACCCATTCACACACACAAATACACACCGATGGAGGGAGCTGCCATGCAAGGCGCTAACCAGCACCCATCAGGAACAAGGGTGAAGTGTCTTGCTCAGGACACAACGGACATGACGAGGTTGGTACTAGGTGGGGATTGAACCAAGGACCCTCGGGTTGTGCACGGCCACTCTCCCACTGTGCCACGCCGTCCGAGTATGAAAGATTCGTGGATGAGGAAGGTGGGAGTGAAGGACTAGAAAAAAAAGGACTATACAGTGGGAGCGATTCAGATGTTATTAGACACATTTACTAGGATCATTCTGGAAAATCCCTTATCTGCTTATTGTGTTACTAGTGTTTTAGTGAGATTATATGATCGTACCCGTACAACCTGAAAGTCGGCCCCGCACCTTTTTATTCAGCACCAGTCGACGGGTGGTGGCGATCCCCAGCTCTGCCCTTCGCAAGGGACCCTCTTCCAAACACGATATTTCGAAATGATTGCTGCATAATACACTGTACTTTGTGTGTGTGGTCCAATCCAACCGTGTTTGTTTGACCGCTCTGTTCCATAGTAAAGCTTCACCGTCATCTTTCGGGAATGTAAACAATAAAACACCGGCTGTGTTTGTGTTGCTAAAGGCGGCCACAATACACCGCTTCCCACCTACAGCTTTCTTCTTTGACGTCTCCATTATTCATTGAACAAATTGCAAAAGATTCAGCGACACAGATGTCCAGAATACTGTGGAGTTATGCGATGAAAAAAGACGACTTGTAGCTGGAAACGGTGCTGGAACAAAATGTCCTCTAAAATGCGTGACGTCACGCGTCATCAGGATAATTAGGCGCAAAATTTAAAATAGCAATTTAGTAAACTAAAGCGGCCGTATTGGCATGTGTTGCAATGTTAATATTTCATCATTGATATATAAACTATCAGACTGCGTGGTCGCTAGTAGTGGCTTTCAGTAGGCCTTTAAGTCGGGGTCCACGTTAATCAATTCATGGTAAAGATGTTTTTTACATAGTAAAATAAAGACAAAAGAAAAAAAACAGCCTGCATGGCAGCTTTGTGTCAACATTGCAATTTTTTCTCGTTAGATTTCACCTCATTCCAATATTTTTAATGTCCTTTTTTTATTTTTGCAATAGCATTTCCAGAAAATGTGGCGGGCCGCTAAAAAATGAGCTGCGGGCCGCAAATGGCCCCCGGCCGCACTTTGGACATCCGTAGCTTAGGAGTAAACTGGGACGTGTGTGTGTGCGTGTGTGTGTGTGTGTGTGTGTGTGTGTGTGTGTGTGTGTGTGTGTGTGTGTGTGTGTGTGTGTGTGTGTGTGTGCGTGTGTGTGTGTGCGTGTGTGTGTGTGTGTGTGTGTGTGTGTGTGTGTGTGTGTGTGTGTGTGTGTGTGTGTGTGTGTGTGTTGCAGGCTGCAGAAAGCCTACATGGCCACACAGGGCCCCTTGGCAGAGACCACCGAGGACTTCTGGAGGATGCTGTGGGAACACAACTCCACCATTGTTGTCATGCTCACCAAACTGCGCGAGATGGGACGGGTAAAAACATGCCTCTTTTATTCCCAGGACACCTGGACTAGACTAAAGCAGGCCGGGGCAAGTATTTTGAAGAAAACAATAGTGTCTGGGGGCCGGTTTATCTGATTTTTAGGAAGATTAATACAAAACCTCCCAATAATGTCTGATTAAAAGCCAAAAACGTTATGACAGACTGCCTGGAAGAAAAAAACTGAATTTACTTGAAAATATAAAATGTTACAATATTAGCCTTGAAGGATAAAACACTGAATATTGACAACATATGAACATCACACCTCCTCTCCATCCACATATTTCACATGTAGTAATGTTTCCTGATATTTAGATCTGATACATCAATAAGCTTTACAACTCTGTTACATTACTATCATAACTAATTAGATGACCATAGTAACTAATCATATTACAAATGTAACTAATTAGATGACCATAGTAACTAATTAGATGACCATAGTAACTAATCGTATTACAAAAGTAACTAATTAGATGACCATAGTAACTAATTAGATGACCATAGTAACCAATTCACATGAACATAGTAACTAATTAGATTACCATTGTAACTCATTAGAGGAACATAGTAACTAATTAGATGACCATAGTAACTAATTAGATTACCACAGTAACTAATTAGATGACCATAGTGACTAATTAGATGAACATAGTAACTAATTAGATGACCATAGCAACTAATTCAGATGACCATAGTAACTAATTATAATAAGTCACTAATAGGTTTTGGTCATTTATAGATGACCATAGTGACTAATTAGATGAACATAGTAACTAATTAGATGACCATAATAACCAATTATAAGAACATAGTAACTAATTAGATGACCATAGTAACTAATTAGATGGCCATAGTAACTAATTAGATGACCATAGTAACTAATTAAATGAACATAGTAACTAATTAGATGACCATAATAACCAATTATAAGAACATAGTAACTAATTAGATGACCATAGTAACTAATTAGATGGCCATAGTAACTAATTAGATGACCATAGTAACTAATTAAATGAACATAGTAACTAATTAGATGACCATAATAACCAATTATAAGAACATAGTAACTAATTAGATGACCATAGTAACCAATTAGATGAACATAGTAACTAATTAGATGACCATAGTAACTAATTAGATGAACATAGTAACTAATTAGATTACCATAGTAACTAATTAGATGGCCATAGTAACTAATTAGATGACCATAGTAACCAATTAGATGAACATAGTAACTAATTAGATGACCATAGTAACTAATTAGATGGCCATAGTAACTAATTAGATGACCATAGTAACCAATTAGATGAACATAGTAACTAATTAGATTACCATAGTAACTAATTAGATGGCCATAGTAACTAATTCAGATGTCCATAGTAAGTAATTAGATGACCAAAGTAACCAATTAGATGAACATAGTAACTAATTAGATTACCATAGTAACTAATTAGATGGCCATAGTAACTAATTCAGATGTCCATAGTAACTAATTAGATTACCATTGTAACTCATTAGAGGAACATAGTAACTAATTAGATGACCATAGTAACTAATTAGATTACCACAGTAACTAATTAGATGAACATAGTAACTAATTAGATGAACATAGTTACTAATTTGATGACCATAGCAACTAATTCAGATGACCATAGTAACTTATTATAATAAGTCACTAATAGGTTTTGGTCATTTATAGATGACCATAGTGACTAATTAGATGAACATAGTAACTAATTGGATGACCACAGTAACTTATTAGATGACCATAGCTACTAATTAGATGACCATAGTAACTAATTAAATGAACATAGTAACTAATTAGATGACCATAATAACCAATTATAAGAACATAGTAACTAATTAGATGACCATAGTAACTAATTAGATGGCCATAGTAACTAATTAGATGACCATAGTAACCAATTAGATGGCCATAGTAACTAATTAGATGAACATAGTAACTAATTAGATTACCATAGTAACTAATTAGATTACCATAGTAACTAATTAGATGGCCATAGTAACTAATTAGATTACCATAGTAACTAATTAGATGGCCATAGTAACTAATTCAGATGTCCATAGTAACTAATTAGATGAGCATAATACCTAATTAGATGAATATAGTAACTAATTAGATGACCATAATAACCAATTATAAGAACATAGTAACTAATTAGATGGCCATAGTAACTAATTAGATGGCCATAGTAACTAATTAGATTACCATAGTAACTAATTAGATGAGCATAATACCTAATTAGACGAGCATAGTAAGTAATTAGATGAGCATAGTAAGTAATTAGATGACATAGTAATTAGTATATGATGCAGATTCCCAGCATGTAAAGACTTAGTGTAGTTGAAGACTTAGTAGGGTGATTCTAAAAGATGAGTGCACATCATCATGATCAATCAATCAATCAATGTTTATTTATATAGCCCCAAATCACAAATGTCTCAAAGGACTGCACAAATCATTACGACTACAACATCCTCGGAAGAACCCACAAAAGGGCAAGGAAAACTCACACCCAGTGGGCAGGGAGAATTCACATCCAGTGGGACGCCAGTGACAATGCTGACTATGAGAAACCTTGGAGAGGACCTCAGATGTGGGCAACCCCCCCCCCTCTAGGGGACCGAAAGCAATGGATGTCGAGCGGGTCTAACATGATACTGTGAAAGTTCAATCCATAGTGGCTCCAAGACAGCAGCGAGAGTTCAGTTCAAAGCGAATCCAAGACAGCAGCGAGAGTCCCGTCCACAGGAGACTATCTCAAGCGGAGGCGGATCAGCAGCTACATTTTACATCTTAAACATTTAAAAACAATTATTTGGGAATGTCCTGCGGGCCAGATTGAAAAGCTTAACTGGCCTTACTTTGCCCAGGTCTGGACTAGAGACTAGTCAGTGGCCCACTTTGTAACTAGCTGCTTTTCCAATGAATGTTAAACTCATACAAGATATGTTTCCTCTCCAAACCTATTTGCCAGCCGTTCAAGAATGTGCTTCATATTTTAGAGACGTTGGATATCGGCTTTCATGAAGACCAATATTTTCAGTTGGAAGGGGAAGCTGGGGAAATAATTCCAGAAGGGCGGGCGTGCTGAGCCAGCAACCTTGTTGCTCTGCGGAGCGCGGCAAAGTTTGATGAGGCCATCACTTACTTGCCTGTCGGTAAAAAGGTCACATGACCCCACATACCCATCATTGCCCCAAGTTCCTAAAACTTTTTCACCTCGGGGCCTAACTTTTCCAAAACAAAAGGGTCTAATTTTACTCACTCGTGATTGAATTGTGTTTAAAGGAGCCAAATGTAGTAATGTGGCCACAAACGGTACTGCAATCACCGTCAAAATTCGGTAGTCCCACTCTCCATGGCATCAGATGAAAAAATCTTCTCCACCTTCAATGGTCTCCATATTTAAAAGGCAGTCCCGATACAAATCCTGGTTTTGTTCCTGGCTTTGTCATGAATAAGTTGAGAATGGTTACCTTTCGATTGACTGAGGTCTGACATGTTTAGTAACTTTACCAGTGGCAGTAGCCAGACCAAGAGCCCCACTTTTCAATGTACTGTAATTGTAAAGCACTTTGTGTTACATTTATTCTATGTATAGAAAGTGCTTTATAAATAAAGTCTGATTGATTACAAGTTACAACTGAGTACCGCTGCGGTCCGAAACAAATATTTTTGCCGGCCCTCAATGGTTAAGAAACACTGATTTAGGCGAACCATCCATCCATCTTCAACCGCTTATCCGGAATCGAGTCTTGGGGATAAGAGTTCCAGCTGAGACCCCCAGACTTTCCTTTACAGAGCAACATTAGCAACTTCCTCCTGGGGAATCCCGGAGCGTTCCCAGGCCAGAGAGGGGATGTAATCTCCCGCCATCTGGTCCTTGGCCTGCCGCGGGGTCTCCTCCCAGTGGGACGTTCAACGAGGACCTCCCTTGAGGCATCCGCACGAGATGCCCGAACCACCTAAGATGGCTCCTTTCCAAGCGAAGGAGCAGCGTATGTGGGCTTGTATAAAGCTTCAGGGAGTTGAACGCCCCTGCCTTACATAGTTCCGAGTCACCCTTGGGCAAGGTGTAGCACCCGAATGCTCCTCTCCCCTTCAGGGTTACGATAGCCCCCTTGGAGGAAGCCAGAGCTTTGGGTGCGCTGCCAAGTGGATGGCAGTGAAAGTGGAGGCTCCAGACCAGGGGTCACCTACGCGGTGCCCGTGGGCACCAGGTCGCCCGTAAGGACCAGATGAGTCGCCCGCTGGCCTGTTCTAAAAATAGCTCAAATAGCAGCACTTACCAGTGAGCTGCCTCTATTTTTTTAATCTTATTTATTTACTAGCAAGCTGGTCTCGCTTTACTTGACATTTTTAATTCTAAGAGAGACAAAACTCTAATAGAATTTGAAAATCCAAGAAAATATTTTAAAGACTTGGTCTTCACTTGTTTAAATAAATTCATTTATTTTTTTACTTTGCTTCTTATAACTTTCAGAAAGACAATTTTAGAGAAAAAAATACAACCTTAAAAATGGTTTTAGGATTTTTAAACACATATACCTTTTTACCTTTTAAATTCCTTCCTCTTCTTTCCTGATAATTTAAATCAATGTTCAAGTAAATTTATTTTTTTTATTGTAAAGAATAATAAATACATTTTGATTTAAATCTTCATTTTAGCTTCTGTTTTTTCCATGAAGAATATTTGTGAAATATTTCTTCAAACTTATTATGCTTAAAATTAAAAAAAAATATTCTGGCAAATCTAGAAAACCTTTAGAATCAAATTTTAATCTTATTTCAAAGTCTTTTGAAATTCTTTATAAATTTTTGTTCTGGGAAATCTAGAAGAAATAATGATTTGTCTTTGTTAGAAATATAGCTTGGTCCAATTTGTTATATATTCTAACAAAGTGCAGATTGGATTTTAACCTATTTAAATCATGCCATCAAAATTCTAATATTAATCTTAATCAGGAAAAATTACGAATGATGTTCCATAAATTTTTTCAAAAAGATTCGAATTAGCTGATTTTTCTTTTCTTTTTTTCGGTTGAATTTTGAATTTTAAAGAGTCGAAATTGAAGATAAACTATGTTTCAAAATTTAATTTTCATTTTTTTCCTGTTTTCTTCTCTTTTAAACTCTTCACTCGAGTGTTTTTTTCATCATTTATTCTCTACAAAAAACTTTCCGTAAAAGGAAAGAAAATGTACGACGGAATGACAGACAGAAATACCCATTTTTTTTTATACAACCATCAATCCATCCATCTTCTTCCGCTTATCCGAGGTCGGGTCGCGGGGGCAGCAGCCTAAGCAGGGAAGCCACTTCGTCTAGCTCTTCCCGGGGGATCCCGAGGCGTTCCCAGGCCAGCCGTTAGACATAGTCTTCCCAACGTGTCCTGGGTCTTCCCCGTGGCCTCCTACCGGTTGGACGTGCCCTAAACACCTCCCTAGGGAGGCGTTCGGGTGGCATCCTGACCAGATGCCCGAACCACCTCATCTGGCTCCTCTCCATGTGGAGGAACAGCGGCTTTACTTTGAGTTCCTCCCGGATGGCAGAGCTTCTCACCCTATCTCTAAGGGAGAGACCCGCCGCACATATATATAGATTTATTTTTTAAAGGTAAATTGAGCAAATTGGCTATTCCTGGCACTTTATTTAAGTGTGTATCAAACTGGTAGCCCTTCGCATTAATAAGTACCCAAGAAGTAGCTCTTGCTTTCAAAAAGGTTGCTGACCCCTGCTCCAGACGGACCTATTCGGATTCAGGCGAACTACCATTGGATGTGATCCAATACCTAAATTGTATGCCATAAATACGACAATATCAACAAAAGAAAGCAATCATTCCTTTTAATTCCATATGAATGTCTCAGAAAAATTGGGTAAATAGTGCAGCTTATCATGCGAGTATTGATCGACACTGAAACTAGCCTCGATACTGATACTGCGACTATTTGGATCAATCTGCCCAGCCCGACTTGAAACACACTCCTCCTGTACTCCTCTAGGAAAAGTGCCATCAGTACTGGCCTGCCGAGCGCTCGGCCCGCTACCAGTACTTTGTCGTGGACCCCATGGCCGAGTACAACATGCCGCAGTACATCCTGAGAGAGTTCAAAGTGACCGACGCCAGGGTAAGCGATGTCCAATCACCTTCCAAGCGCTTAACTCGCGTCACTCCCTACTAACTCTCCACCGGTCTCCACGGCTGTCAGGACGGCCAGTCCAGAACCATCAGGCAGTTCCAGTTCACCGACTGGCCCGAGCAAGGTGTGCCGAAAACCGGGGAGGGATTCATCGACTTCATCGGCCAAGTCCACAAAACCAAGGAGCAGTTCGGGCAGGACGGACCCATCACGGTGCACTGCAGGTGGGTTCAGGACCGGGTTTAGTGGAGCTGCAGAAGAATGTGCACTTAAGTCTTTTGCACTTTGGCCTAATGAGGCAGTGACTGCCCAGATCCAGCAGATGGAGCTCTCCCATCCAAAGGCAAAATCCAGTAACTCAATTTTGGTCAAAACTGAGCTTTTGATAGATTGATCGATTGAGACTTTTATTAGTAGATTGCACAGTACAGTACATATTCCCTACAATTGACCACTAAATGGTAACACCACCATAAGTTTTTCAACTTGTTTAAGTAAATCAATTCATAATAATAATTTTGGAGTTCCTAGGTCAGGGGTCGGGAACCTTTTTGGCTGAGAGAGCCATTAAAGCCAAATATTTTAAAGTGTATTACCGTGAGAGCCATATCATATTTTTTAACACTGAAAAAAACAACAAAATGTATGCATTTTTAAGTAAGACCTACATTTTTAGAGTATAATAAGTCTTATTTTTGTTTCATAACTTTTTTTATTCTGAAGCTAACCAATAATGAATAAAATACTTCATACCATTGATGCGACTTCTTGAACAGGTGTGGTAGAAAACGGATGGATGGATTAAAATGCATGAGAATGTTTTGTATTTTTAACATTTTTAATACTGCTTACCAGAGGTGGGTAGAGTAGCCAGAAATTGTACTCAAGTAAGAGTACTGTTACTTTAGAGATTTATTACTCAAGTAAAAGTAAGGAGTAGTCACCCAAATATTTACCTGAGTAAAAGTAAAAAGTATGTTGTGAAAAAACTACTCAAGTACTGAGTAACTGATGAGTAACCCGATTACGGCAACAAATAATGCACAAAAACATAAAAATAGCAATGAGCAAATTCAGAGCCAGGAATATCTCTTAAGCAACTAAAACAATAATATATATTAAATAATAATACATTAAAATAAAAAAAATTAAGGCAAATTGAGCCACAATAACTTAACAGCACCATAGGCTCAGTAGGCATTGATTGATTGATTGATTGATTGATTGATTGAAACTTGTATTAGTAGATAACACAGTACAGTACATATTCCCTACAATTGACCACTAAATGGTAACACCCCAATAAGTTTTTCAACGTTAATCAATTACTTAATAAATGACCAAGTCGAGGTGATCTACCTCATATATACATATACATATACACACACATATCATATATAAATACATACCTTTATACATACAGTATATAATTTATAGTTTTTTATTTTGCCGTTTTTGTTCACATGTTAAAGGTGTTTTAATGAATATACATGCATGTTTAACATATAGATTCCTATCTTTAATGAAGACAAGAATATAAGTTGGTTTATTACCTGATTCTGATGACTTGCATTGATTGGAATCAGACAGTATAGTGCTGATAATGTCCACATTTTCAAATGGAGGAGAAAAAAAGTTCCTCCATCCTGTCTAATACCACATGAAAGTCGTTGGTTTTTGGCATCTTATTTGTCCAGCTTCCATATTGGTTTTTATACACTCTACAAGAAATACATTGGCGGCAAACTCCGTAGCTTGCTAGCTTGTTTGCGCTGGCTTTCGGAGACTCTTATTTTGTTAGCGCAGGCGCGATGGAGCGGCGCTTTTATTGTGAAGACAGGAACTGTGCGATCAGTCTTTAGGCTTTTGACGGGAAGTATGGTTGTAATAAAAAGTGTCTTTTTTCCTTTACACTTTTGATTGATTGATTGAAACGTTTATTAGTAGATTGCACAGTACAGTACATATTCCGCACAATTGACCACTAAATGGTAAAACTCCAATAAGTTTTTCAACTTTTTAGGTCGGGTTCTACGTGTGACGGTCATGTGACCGCCTGGTTTTGTTTGATTGGTCCAACGTCACCAGTGACTGCATTTGATTGGTGAAAAGCAGGCATGCGTAGTTCCTACTTTGGATGCGTGTCTGACAAAATCAAAACAAACAAAACGTGCATTAACAGATCGATAAAAAAAAAAGTAGCGAGTAGCGACCTGATTGCAGATAAATGGAGCGGAGTAAAAGTAGCGTTTCTTCTTTATAAATATACTCAAGTAAAAGTATGTTGCATAAAAACTACTCTTAGAAGAACAATTTATCCCAAAAGTTACTCAAGTACATGTAACGGAGTAAATGTAGCGCGTTACTACCCACCTCTGGTGATTACCAGCGGAATTAGAGAAAAAAATGTGTCTGAGGGCTGGTTTATCTGACTTTTAGGAACACTAATACAAAAACTCACAATAATGTCTGAATGAATGCTAAAAAAGTTATGGGAGACCGTCTTAAACAGAATGGTATTTTACATTTTTTTTTACTGAACGAGACACCCTGAATGTACATGAAAATAAAGCATGTGGGATTTACAATATAAACTATGAACGATAAAACACTGAATATTGACAACATATGAACGTCACATCCCCTCTCGATCGACATATTTTACAATCAAACGATGCAACAAACACAGCGAAATATGAAAGTGAAGGGTTAATAAAAAACACTTACATACTGATACATCACTAAGCTTTAGAACTTTGTTGTAAAAATGTCTTTCCGCGTCTGTCTCTGACACCCGCATTTCAGCTTGACTGCTCTGGAAACACGCTGTGGAAACGCTCACCGCCCACACTGCTTGGTGTCTTGTCTGAGCTGCCGTGACTTAGATTACCACTGTAAAAAATTAGATTAGCATAGTAACTAGATTACATTACCATAGTCACTAGTGTATCATGCAAAAGAGCAGATTTCAACCATTGAAATACTTTGTATAGTTCAAGACTCACGGTAATTTGAAAACATTACTGCACACCATAATGGCAGCTATAATTTCCGTATTGAAGATCTAAAAAAATTATTTGGGAATGTCCGGCGGGCCTTCGACCGTGTCCCTCGGGAAGTCCTGTGGGGAGTGCTCAGAGAGTATGGGGTATCGGACTGTCTTATTGTGGCGGTCCGCTCCCTGTATGATCAGTGCCAGAGCTTGGTCCGCATTGCCGGCAGTAAGTCGAACACGTTTCCAGTGAGGGTTGGACTCCGCCAAGGCTGTCCTTTGTCACCGATTCTGTTCATAACTTTTATGGACAGAATTTCTAGGCGCAGTCAAGGGGTTGAGGGGTTCCGGTTTGGTGACCGCAGGATTAGGTCTCTGCTTTTTGCAGATGATGTGGTCCTGATGGCTTCATCTGACCGGGATCTTCAGCTCTCGCTGGATCGGTTCGCAGCCCAGTGTGAAGCGACCAGAATGAGAATCAGCACCTCCAAGTCCGAGTCCATGGTTCTCGCCCGGAAAAGGGTGGAGTGCCATCTCCGGGTTGGGGAGGAGCCCCTGCCCCAAGTGGAGGAGTCCAAGTATCTAGGAGTCTTGTTCACGAGTGAGGGAAGAGTGGATGGTGAGATCGACAGTCGGATCGGCGCGGCGTCTTCAGTAATGCGGACGTTGTACCGATCCGTTGTGGTGAAGAAGGAGCTGAGCCGGAAGGCAAAGCTCCCAATTTACCGGTCGATCTACGTTCCCATCCTCACCTATGGTCATGAGCTTTGGGTCATGACCGAAAGGATAAGATCACGGGTACAAGCGGCCCAAATGAGTTTCCTCCGCCGTGTGGCGGGTCTCTCCCTTAGAGATAGGGTGAGAAGCTCTGCCATCCGGGAGGAAATCAAAGTAAAGCCGCTGCTCCTTCACATCGAGAGGAGCCAGATGAGGTGGTTCGGGCATCTGGTCAGGATGGCACCCGAACGCCTCCCTAGGGAGGTGTTTAGGGCACGTCCAACCGGTAGGAGGCCACGGGGAAGACCCAGGACACGTTGGGAAGACTATGTCTCCCGGCTGGCCTGGGAACGCCTCGGGATCCCCCGGGAAGAGCTAGACGAAGTGGCTGGGGAGAGGGAAGTCTGGGTTTCCCTGCTTAGGCTGTTGCCCCCGCGACCCGACCTCGGATAAGCGGAAGATGATGGATGGATGTCCGGCGGGCCTGATTGAAAAGCATAACAGGCCGCAGGTCTGGTGTTAAGCAATGTCAGCTAAGATGTATCCGAGAGCCAGATGTAGTCATCAAAAGAGCCACATCTGGCTCTAGAGCCATAGGTTCCCTACCCCTGTCCTAGGTGATATGCTATACATTAGTGTATGCGATATTGTAATTTGTTCCGTAAGTAAGCTGTTACGCGCATGGCAGGACCTAGCAACTACCACATAACCGCGTAGATACAACAGAAAAACCTAGTATCTCAAGGGACAAATCGGAGCTTCTTTGTCAGTCGCCTTATTGTCTTTAATGAGACATTTGCAGGAATGGGGGCCGACGGTCAAGCTGATTATGTGATATTATGGCAGGAGGGGATATTTGGAAGATGTGCAAATATCCCAATGTGCAAACGCAGAATGGGGCCCACCCGAGATTGTGATCAAATATCTGGAGAAAGGGCACACGTTCATGAGAGCAGATTCAATCCATGGCTCAATCGGCAAGAAAATGAAAGCTCAAGAAAACATCCATACCTTTGATGACTTTGTAGATCTTTGTAAGACAGCATCAAGATAGATTGGTTTTCCTTTGTTTTCTCAAAATCAGCTAGAAATGAGTTACTAGGTTTTGCCATTGGACGGGAGAGCTATGGTTACAGTTTTTTCCTTCTGATATGACACCGCTATCGGAGGTTCGAGTATTGGCTAATGGCGATATTAATCCCATACAATATACCGTATTTTCCAGACCATAGGACCATAAGGCGCACTGCCAGTGAGCGGGTCTAGTCAGCTGTAGTTCCTTAAAGGGGAACATTATCAGCAGACCTATGTAAGTGTCAATATATACCTTGATGGTGCAGAAAAAAGACCATCTATTTTTTTTAACCGATTTCCGAACTCTAAATGGGTGAATTTTGGCGAATTAAACTACTTTTTGTTTATCGCGCTGGAGGCGATGACGTCAGAATGTGACGTCGCCGAGGTAACACACCCACCATTTTCATTTTCAACACATTACAAACACCGGGTCTCAGCTCTGTTATTTTCCGTTTTTTTTACTATTTTTTGGAACCTTGGAGACATCATGCCTCGTGGGTGTGTTGTCGGAGGGTGTAACAACACTAACAGGGAGGGATTCAAGTTGCACCACTGGCCCGAAGATGCCAAAGTGTCTGCCGCCAGACCCCCATTGAATGTGCCAGAGTGTCTCCACATTTGACCGGCGGTGCTAAGGCAGACATGGCACAGAGATGTATGGATAACCTGCAGATGCATTTGCAACCATAGTCAACAAAATCACAAAGGTGAGTTTTGTTGATGTTGACTGCCAGCTAATCGATGCTAACATGCTACGCTAATCAATGCTAACATGCTATTTACCGGGGATGCTAAAGCAGACATGGTACAGAGATGTATGGATAACCTGTAGATGCATTTGCAACTATATTACGTTTCCTTCCACCCACATTTAATGCGAAACAAACACTTACCAATCGACGGATTTAAGTTGCTCCAGTGTCAAAAGATGCGAAAGTCCTGATCGTTTGGTCCGCACATTTTACCGGCGATGCTAACGCAGCTATTCGGCCATGCTATGGCTATGAATAGCGTCAATAGCTATTCGCTCAATAGCTTCAGTTTCTTCTTCAATATTTTCATACTCCAACCATCTGTTTCAATACATGCGTAATCTGTTGAATCGCTTAAGCCGCTGAAATCCGAGTTTGAATCCGAGCTAATGTCGCTATATCTTGCTGTGGTATTCCCATTGTTTGTTTACATTGGCAGCACTGTATGACGTCACAGGGAAATGGCCAGTGTCTTCGCAGAGAGCGAAAATAAGGCACTTTAAAGCTTTATTTAGGGATATTCCGAGACCGTTAAAATTTTGAAAACAACTTAAAAAAATACAACAAGCCACTGGGAACTGATTTTTATTGTTTTTAACCCTTTTGAAATTGTGATAATGTTCCCCTTTAAAAATAGCTTATAGGGATTATAGGACTCTCGGCAGGGTTCTTGAGGGTGCATGGGAGTTTGCCCAACCAGTCTACATGTGCTTCGTGGACTTGGAGAAGGCATTCGACCGTGTCCCTCGGGAAGTCCTGTGGGGAGTGCTCAGAGAGTATGGGGTATCGGACTGTCTTATTGTGGTGGTCCGCTCCCTGTATGATCAGTGTCAGAGCTTGGTCCGCATTGCCGGCAGTAAGTCGGACACATTTCCAGTGAGGGTTGGACTCCGCCAAGGCTGTCCTTTGTCACCCATTCTGTTCATAACTTTTATGGACAGAATTTCTAGGCGCAGTCAAGGCTTTGAGGGGTTCCGGTTTGGTGACCGCAGGATTAGGTCTCTGCTTTTTGC
The DNA here is from genome assembly GCF_033978795.1 of Nerophis ophidion. Taxonomy (NCBI): domain Eukaryota; kingdom Metazoa; phylum Chordata; class Actinopteri; order Syngnathiformes; family Syngnathidae; genus Nerophis; species Nerophis ophidion. The sequence goes on along the minus strand of NC_084636.1, from coordinate 2,589,339 downwards.
AGATGATGTGGTCCTGATGGCTTCATCTGACCGGGATCTTCAGCTCTCACTGGATCGGTTCGCAGCCGAGTGTGAAGTGACCGGAATGAGAATCAGCACCTCCAAGTCCGAGTCCATGGTTCTCGCCCGGAAAAGGGTGGAGTGCCATCTCCGGGTTGGGGAGGAGACCCTGCCCCAAGTGGAGGAGTTCAAGTACCTAGGAGTCTTGTTCACGAGTGGGGGAAGAGTGGATCGTGAGATCGACAGGCGGATCGGTGCGGCGTCTTCAGTAATGCGGACGTTGTATCGATCCGTTGTGGTGAAGAAGGAGCTGAGCCGGAAGGCAAAGCTCTCAATTTACCGCTCGATCTACGTTCCCATCCTCACCTATGGTCATGAGCTTTGGGTCATGACCGAAAGGATAAGATCACGGGTACAAGCGGCCCAAATGAGTTTCCAGGTCTCTCCCTTAGAGATAGGGTGAGAAGCTCTGCCATCCGGGAGGAACTCAAAGTAAAGCCGCTGCTCCTCCACATGGAGAGGAGCCAGATGAGGTGGTTCGGGCATCTGGTCAGGATGCCACCCGAACGCCTCCCTAGGGAGGTGTTTAGGGCACGTCCAACCGGTAGGAGGCCACGGGGAAGACCCAGGACACGTTGGGAAGACTATGTCTCCCGGCTGGCCTGGGAACGCCTCGGGATCCCCCGGGAAGAGCTGGACGAAGTGGCTGGGGAGAGGGAAGTCTGGGTTTCCCTGCTTAGGCTGCTGCCCCCGCGACCCGACCTCGGATAAGCAGAACAAGATGGATGGATGGATGGATTATAGGATGAATTCAAGGGGTTTTGATTGATTGATTGAAACTTATATTAGTAGATTACACAGTACAGTACATATTCCGTACAAATGACCACTAAATGGTAACACCCCAATAAGTATTGAGATGACATAGTAATTAGTATGTGATGCAGATTCCAAGCATGTAAAGACTTAGTGTAGTTGAAAACTTAGTAGGGTGATTCTAAAAGATGAGTGCACATCATCATAATGGCAGCTACACTTTACATCTTAAACATCCAAAACAATTATTTGGGAATGTCCTGCGGGCCAGATTGAAAAGCTTAAAGGGGAACAATTTCAAAAGGGTTAAAAACAATAAAAATCAGTTCCCAGTGGCTTGTTGTATTTTTTGAATTTTTTTTCGAAATTTTACCAGTCCCGGAATATCCCTAAATAAAGCTTTAAAGTGCCTTATTTTCGCAATCTTCGAAACCACTATCCATTTCCCTGTGACGTCATACAGTGCTGCCAAGACAAACAAACATGGCGGTTACCACAGCAAGATATAGCGACATTAGCTCGGATTCAAACTCGGATTTCAGCGGTTTAAGCGATTCAACAGATTACGCATGTATTGAAACAGATGGTCGGAGTATGGAGGCAGATAGCGAAAACGAAATTGAAGAAGAAATTGAAGATATTGAGCGAATAGCTATTGACGCTATTCGGCCATAGCGTGGGTGTACCTAATGAAGTGGCCCATAGCATGGCTGCCTTATTAGCATCGCCGGTAAAATGTGCGGACCAAACGATCAGGACTTTTGCATCTTGTGACACTGGAGCAACTTAAATCCGTCGATTGGTAAGTGTTTGTTTCACATTAAATGTGGGTGTCTAGTTTCAAATGTACATACAGCTAGCGTAAATAGCATGTTAGCATCGATTAGCTGGCGGTCATGCCTCGACCAAATATGTCTGATTAGCACATAAGTCAACAACATCAACAAAACTCACCTTTGTGATTTCGTTGACTTAATCCAGGGGCGCTCACACTTTTTCTGCAGGTGAGCTACTTTTCAATTGACCAAGTCGAGGAGATCTACCTCATTCCTATTTATAATTTATATTTATTTATTTATGAAAGAGACATTTTTGTTAACAAGTTAATGGTGTTTAATGATAATACAAGCATGTGTAACACATATAGATGTCTTTCTTTCATGAAGACAAGAATATAAGTTGGTGTATTACCTGATTCTGATGACTTGCATTGATTGGAATCAGACAGTGGTGCTGATAACGTCCGCATTTTGAAATGGAGGAGAAAAAAAGTCCTCCTTTCTGTCCAATACCACATGAAAGTGGTTGGATTTGGCATCTCATTTGTCCAACTTGCATACTGGTTTTTAAACACTTTGTTATGAGAGTAGCATATGTGTGTGGCCCTTTAATGTCTGGCAGCAGGTGAGTGACGTCAGTGAGTGTGCGGGTGGGCAAGCAAGTGAGAAATCGGTCGCTGAGGGCGGGGGAGAAATACATTGGCATCAAACTCCGTAGCTTGCTAGCTTGTGCACGCTAGCTTTCTGAGACTCTTATTTTGTTAGCACAGGCAGGATGAAGCAGGTCTTTTATGGTGAAGACAGGAACTGTGCAGTCGGTCTTTAGAGTTTTGACAGTAGGTACGGAGTCTCTAGAAATAAAATGTGTTTCTCTGCGTCCGCCCTGTTAGTGATTTTTTTCTTAAATATGAGCTGGCAGCAGCCAGCGTCATCTCACAAGATCCTCGGGTGCCGAGAATGTCAAACAACTGACGAAAGTGAAGTCTTGGTATGATTGATGATTGCTCATTTTTATGTCTATTTTTTAATGCCTGGCTTGAGATCGACTGACACACCCTCCGAGATCGACCAGTCGATCACGATCGACGTAATTTCCACCCCTGACTTAATGGTTGCAAATGCATCTGCAGGTTATCCATACATCTCTGTGCCATGTCTGTCTTAGCATCGCCGGTCAAATGTGAAGACACTCTGGTACATTCAATGGGGGTCTGGCGGCAGATTTCTTGCCAGTGGTGCAACTTGAATCCCTCCCTGTTAGCGTTGTTACACCCTCCGACAACACACCCACCAGGCATGATGTCTCCAAGGTTCCAAAAAATAGTCGAAAAAACGGAAAATAACAGAGCTGAGACCCGGTGTTTGTAATGTGAAAATGAATATGGCGGGTGTGTTACCTCGGTGACGTCACGTTCTGACGTCATCGCTAAAAGACCGATAAACAGAAAGGCGTTTAATTTGCCATAATTCACCCATTTGGAGTTCAGAAATCGGTTAAAGAATTACAATGGTCTTTTTTCTGCAACATCAAAGTATATATTGACGCTTGCATAGGTTTGGTGATAATGTTCCCCTTTAATGGGCCCTTAATTGTCCCAGGTGTGACGTACGCTCTCTGTCTGAAATTGTGTTCCCGCCCACCAGCGCCGGCGTGGGGCGGTCTGGCGTGTTCGTCACCCTGAGCATCGTGCTGGAGAGGATGCGCTACGAGGGCGTGGTCGATGTCTTCCAGACGGTGAAGACGCTCAGAACCCAGCGGCCCGCCATGGTGCAGACGGAGGTAAGGGACACCGCCCCTTCACCCCTTCCCTATTCCGGGTCCGCTCCGCCGTCATGCCGCGTGGTTCTGTGCGCCACCAGGACCAGTACCAACTGTGCTACCGGGCCGCCCTGGAGTACCTGGGAAGCTTTGACCACTATGCAACATAACCCGGCGTGGAGCGGGAGCCTGGTGTCCTCTGTGAGCCCACCAGGCGGCGACAACGAGGGCCTGAGGAGGTGATGAGGGTAGACCGGGGGGGCGGAGCCAGACTCACAGACCCCCAACACACATTTCTCTTCTGTTGCCAATATTTACCCTTTATTTTCTTACGTCTTCATGACTGTTTTTATCCTCTATTAGCACTGAGGACATGTTTTCAACATGCTCCCAGATATTATGAACACATATACTCTGCTGCTACATTTGTTTTTCTACCATGCACGTCATATTTTACTCGCTCACACACTTTTATTTTGAGGTCGGAGGGCTTCTAGTCGTGACGCTCACATCTTCCTGAGAAGTTCGACCCCATGCCACAGTTTTGTTGCAAAGCTGAAGGACAGCAAGAAGGTTTCCTGGTTTGAGTAGATCTCTCTCTCTCTTCCCCCCCCCCCATCCAGGCGACATCATAACGAAAGAGTGATGACAAAATTGTCTGGCTGTCAAAGTCGTTACGAACCCCTCCTGGATCCTAAAAATGTAAGAGAAGAAATACAAACGCAAAAAGCTGTGAAGTTGTCACGTCGTATAAATGGTAAATAAAAAGAGAATACAATGATTTGCAAATTCCTAATTCATTTAAAACCTCTTCTCACTCCGGCGTTTACCAAAGGCATGCGGTAAATTTAGGCCTTGCGCTTGAAAATTTGAGTGTGATGTAAGGATACCATCATGAAAAGCACATTTAATTAAAAAAAAACGTTATTATGGTCTTACCTTTACTTATAAATGAAGTCCATGCGCAGCTCCTCCTGGTCAAAAGCATCGATAACTTGTTCATAGAAGTCTTCCTTATCTTTCTTCAGTTTTAAAAGTCTCTCTGTCTCGATGGAGATCTTCCTTTATTACCTCCTGCTTCCATTGAAAGTCCAGTTTAGAAAACTGTTTTATTTTAGATATGTAATCCTCCATGTTAAAACTGCAAGCGAGAAGAAAAAATAACGGATCACTGCTCGGTTGGTAGAGTGGCCGTGTCAGCAACTTGAGGGTTGCAGGTTCAATTCCAGCTTCTGCCATCCTAGTCACTGTCGTTATGTCCTTGGGCAAGACACTTTACCCACCTGCTCCCAGTGCCACCCACACTGGCTTAAATGTAACTTGGATATTGGGTTTCACTATGTAAAGCGCTTTGAGTCACTAGAGAAAAGCGCTATATAAATATGATTCACTTCACTTCACTGCTCACTCTTGCTGCTTGTTGTCACTTCTTCTGCAGCCGAGTAGTCGCAAGAAGGATCACTAGCGCCCTCTACCAGCAGGAGGCGGGAGTCATTTAATGACTCATATTTGACACACGCAGCTACGGTATATTAATAAAACATAGCTGCTTACTGTTCTTTTTAGCATATTCAATTGCTTGGACCTTAAATCCTACTGAATAGCTCTTAATCCGATTTCAAATGATTGAAATCAGCCCCCTCCATTTTGAAAATGATGACAGGTGAAGTGTCACTCGTGACGTGACGAGTTTGACCCGGCGGAAATTCTTGGCATATGCTAATTATTTGGCGAAACAAGTTTGACCCGGCGGAAATTCTAGACATGCGCTAATAAAAATAATATTTTGCGACACGAGTTTGACCCGGCGTTAATCCTGAGTAATGCTAAGCATGCGCTAATTATTTTGCGAAACGAGTTTGACCCGGCAGTAATTCTAGTCAGGTGCATACTATATACCCGGCGGCAATTCAAGAAAATACGGTATATTCAATTGAAAAGACTGCAAAGACAAGATACTTAACGTTCACACTGAGAAACATTGTTGTTTTTTGCAAATAATCATGCAAACACATTGCAAAAAAGGCATTTTTTACCAGTGTGTTACATGGCCTTCCCTTTGAACAACACTCAGTAAAGGTTTGGGAACTGAGGAGACACATTTTTGAAGTGGAATTCTTTCCCATTCTCGCTTGATGTACAGCTTAAGTTGTTCAACAGTCTCCCGCCTCATATTTTAGCCTTCCCATATTCTCAATGTCTGGACTACAGGCAGGCCAGTCTAGTGCCCGACCTCTTTTACTATGAAGCCACGCTGTTGTAACAGCATTGTCTTGCTGAAATAAGCAGGGGCGTCCATGATAACGTTGCTCCAAAAGCTGTATGTACATTTCAGCATTAATGGTGCCTTCACAGATGTGTAAGTTACCCATACCTTGGCCACTAATACACCCCCATGCCATCACACATGCTGCCTTTTACAATTTGCGCATAAAACAGTAAGATGGTTCTTTTCCTCTTTAGTCCAAAGGACACACCGCCCACCGTTTTCAAAAACAATTTGAAATGTGGACTCGTCAGACTACAGAACACTTTTCCACTTTGCATCAGTCCATCTTAGATGAGCTCGGGCCCAGCGAAGCCGGCGGCGTTTCTGGGTGTTGTTGATAAATGGCTTTGGCTTTGCATATATAATTAATATTTGCAAAAAATTAAGTTTTCTCGTTTGAACGTTAAGTATCTTGTCGTTGCAGTCTATTCAATTGAAAATAAGTTGAAAAGCATTTGCAAATCATTGTATTCTGTTTTTATTTACCATTTACACAACGTGACAACTTCCGTGCTTTTGTTTATTGTACAAATACTATATGGTTTGATTGCTATTTTTTTTGTTTTTGGGGGAAATTTTGAACATTTACGATGGTGCTTCGGTTGTCAGTGGAGGGGCAGAATGAATTTAGGCAAAGAAAAATATTTTATGTTGTCTCTTGCATATGTGATCTCTTCTCTATTTTAATAATAAAAAAAATAAAAAAAAGATGTAAATAAAAGGCTTTGAACACCTGAATGGTCAGAATGAGAAGTTTCTTAAGTTTCTTCCTGTTCTATTTTCTTCTAGGAATTGTTTTGCCGGTGAATACATGTGAGAAACCATATATCTATACTAATAATAAACGGTGTACCCCGCCTTCCGCCCGATTGTAGCTGAGATACTCACCAGCGCCCCCGCAGCCCCAAAGGTAATAAGCGGTAGAAAATGGATGGATGGAAGGACAATGATTTTAAATTGTATTATATATCATCTGTCACTGCATTTACTAACTCATGTTCACGTCATCTTTTTTTGCTCTATTCACCACCGCACTATCACCTTTTTAGTGGCCTTGTGGTTAGAGTGTCCGCCCTGTGACTGGGAGGTTGTGAGTTCAAACCCCGGCCGAGTCATACCAAAGACTATAGAAATGGGACCCATTATCTCCCTGCTTGGCACGCCGCATCAAGGGTTGGAATTGGGGGTTAAATCACCAAATGATTGGAAAGGGTGGTGCACGCTGCTGCTCACTGCTCCCCTCACCTCCCAGGGGGTGAACTAGAGGATGGGTCAAATGCAGAGGACAAATTTCACCTTAATCATTGGTACTTTAACTTTTACTTAATGAACAATCAATCCTATCCAATCCACTTTATTTATATAGCACATTTAAACAACAAAAATGTTTCAAAAGTGCTGCACAAAAATATTAAAAACAAGATTCAAACACTATCCTTAGCTCCATCAATGACTGAATAAAATACATATATATATATATATATATATATATATATATATATATATATATGTAACCGGTGGTCTTCTCCTCTGCGTTGTGTGTTTTTTATATATGACGACCGACACCATGGGTTTCTCCACTGCACTTTACTGATAAAACAGAATACAATCGTCATCAAAACTTTGTGCCATCGTCGAGCCCCTCTCCCGTTATCGTAGACAAAAAGGGAAGTTACATACACAGTAAAATAAAAACATACCTGATAAAACAGAATACAATCGTCATCAAAACTTTGTGCCATCGTCGAGCCCCTACACAAATATATAATAATGAACAAGAAATTAATTAAAGTTTTTAACAAGACATTTTCTGTCGTCGCATGAACGCCTACCTCTCCCGTTATCGTAGACAAAAAGGGAAGTTGGAGGGCGTGTCTAACGCATATAAAAAGACAGGTGTCACTGTAATTATTGCAGTAGGAGGGACAATGAGACAATGGTTCCACATTGACAAAACATCAAACAATATTCAGGTATTTACATGTAACTTACATATTTTGTGTAATTATAACAATAATAAAACTTTAGAAAATAAATTATTTACAAGACGTAATTGACCCTGTTACATATATATGTATATATACACACGTATGTATGTATGTATATATATATTTGCTGCACAAAAATATTAAAAACAAGATTCAAATACTATCCTTAGCTCCACCAATGACTGAATAAAAAAAAAATAAAAAAAATATATATATATATATATGTATGTATAACTCCCTAAAATTTGAAATGAAAGCGTGAAGGCATTCCGGAGATATTTAGAAAACATTCTTGCCGTCCTTCGAACCGTTTGGAATCTGCAAAACCGGATTATCCAGATAATGTACACTTTAAATTTACCCAAAGTGAAGTGAATTATATTTATATAGCACTTTTCTCTAGTGACTTGAAACACTTTACGTAGTGTAGCCCAATATCAAAGTTGCTTTTGTATGTATGTGTATTTCTATCCATCTATCCATCTATCCATCTCTCTCTCTCTCTCTCTCTCTCTCTCTCTCTCTCTCTCTCTCTCTCTCTCTCTCTCTCTCTCTCTCTCTCTCTCTCTCTCTCTCTCTCTCTCTCTCTCTCTCTCTATCTCTCTCTATCTATATATATTTGTATAAAACCAACATAAAAATACATTTATTTTAAGGGTAAAACCAATTAAAACAATTAATTCCACTAAAAATACAGTCGAAAAAGTAACAAAATAGTTTTGGGGCTTTTGTCAAAATATTTTTGCTGAGAAGCGTCTTAAATTGAGCTTTTTGATTGGCTGTTGGAGCACGGAAGTCCCGCCCATGCCGATGTAAACAAAGGCGCACTGCGCATGCGTTAGTGCCAATAATGGAGGAGCGCCGTTGTTCGCTGTAATGATGCCTCGCTTTCCACTCCGTTAACTCGCCAGTCTAGAGGCCCAACGACTCGTCCACTTTGCGCCTCACGTAAGTTAACTTTGACGCTTTTTTCTCTGCGTTCGCTCATGGGAAAGTTAGAGTAAAGTGCAGTTTAGCAACAAGCTGTGTTAGCTACATGCTAGCAACTGTCACATATCTCTCCAGCGGCTCTGGCGCCTGTAAATTGGGAGAGAGAGAACTGCGGCGAATGCTGGTGTCTTTAACTCAATTCTATTTCTAAAAGTGGTCGCACTCTTTTGATGGCGAGCTGACTTAATGATTGTGACGCCAAACCAGCCGTGTTGGTTTTAGCGTGTTATGCTAGCTGTTTTCCCGGGGAGCTGCGCTGTCAGTGGGCCACAGTTTGTGACAGACACGTCCTTCAGCCAATCAGAGGCCGGCTCGCTCAGGCTGGGTCGTCTCAAATGGGCGGGCCTGTTTGTGATTGGTTGTTATGATCTTCTCAGCAATATTTACATTCCGTGCTTACATACTGTTGTCAATACAGTGTATTATGGCTAAAAACCATATCACGATATAAATGTTTAATATAGGTCGATATCGATGATTGTTATTTTGATAGGTCAGAAAAAATATCAATAATCATCTATCGACCGATTTTGATTGATTGATTGAAACTTTGATTAGTAGATTGCACAGTACAGTACATATTCCGTACAATTGACCACTAAATGGTAACACCCAAATGAGTTTTTCAACTTGTTTAAGTCGGGGTCCACGTTCATAAATTCATGGTAAAATACTTATATCGTGATATGGTTTTTAGCCATAATACACTGTATTGACAACAGTATGTACTTAGCAATATTTACATTCTGTGGTTACATACTGTTGTCAATACAGTGTATTATGGCTAAAAACCATATCACGATATCAGTGTTTTATGTCGGTCGATATCGATGATTATTGATATTTTTTCTGATCTATCGAAATATCAATAATCATCGATATCGACCGATATAAAACACTGATGTCGTGATACGGTTTTAAGCCATAACACACTGTGTTGACAACAGTATGTACTTAGCAATATTTACATGCCGTGGTCACATACTGTTGTCAATACAGTTTATTATGGCTAAAAACCGTATCAATAAATAAGTGTTTTATATCGGTCAATGTCAAGATTTATTGATATTTTGATAGGTCAGAAAAAATACCAATCATCGATATCGACCGATATAAAACACTTATATTGTGATATGTTTTTTAGCCATAATACACTGCATTGACAACAGTATGTACTTAGCAATATTTACATTCTGTGGTTACATACTGTTGTCAATACAGTGTATTATGGCTAAAAACCATATCACGATATAAGTGTTTTATGTCGGTCGATCCATCCATCCATCCATCCATCCATCTTCTTCCGCTTATCCGAGGTCGGGTCGCGGGGGAAACAGCCTAAGCAGGGATACCCAGACTTCCCTTTCCCCAGCCACTTCGTCCAGCTCTTCCCGGGGGATCCCGAGGCGTTCCCAGACCAGCCGGGAGACATAGTCTTCCCAACGTGTCCTGGGTCTTCCCCGTGGCCTCCTACCGGTTGGACGTGCCCTAAACACCTCCCTAGGGAGGCGTTCGGGTGGCATCCTGACCAGATGCCCGAACCACCTCATCTGGCTCCTCTCCATGTGGAGGAGCAGCGGCTTTACTTTGAGTTCCTCCCGGATGGCAGAGCTTCTCACCCTATCTCTAAGGGAGAGACCCAAACTCATTTGGGCCGCTTGTACCCGTGATCTTATCCTTTCGGTCATGACCCAAAGCTCATGACCATAGGTGAGGATGGGAACGTAGATCGACCGGTAAATTGAGAGCTTTGCCTTCCAGCTCAGCTCCTTCTTCACCACAACGGATCGGTACAACGTCCGCATTACTGAAGACGCCGCACCGATCCGCCTGTCGATCTCACGATCCACTCTTCCCCCACTCGTGAACAAGACTCCTAGGTACTTGAACTCCTCCACTTGGGGAAGGGGCTCCTCCCCAACCCGGAGATGGCACTCCACCCTTTTCCGGGCGAGAACCATGGACTCGGACTTGGAGGTGCTGATTCTCATTCCGGTCGCTTCACACTCGGCTGCAAACCAATCCAGTGAGAGCTGAAGATCTCGGTCAGATGAAGCCATCAGGACCACATCATCTGCAAAAAGCAGAGACCTAATCCTGCGGTCACCAAACCGGAACCCCTCAACGCCTTGACTGCGCCTAGAAATTCTGTCCATAAAAGTTATGAACAGAATCGGTGACAAAGGACAGCCTTGGCGGAGTCCAACCCTCACTGGAAATGTGTTCGACTTATTGCCGGCAATGCGGACCAAGCTCTGACACTGATCGTACAGGGAGCGGACCACCACAATAAGACAGTCCGATACCCCATACTCTCTGAGCACTCCCCACAGGACTTCCCGAGGGACACGGTCGAATGCCTTCTCCAAGTCCACGAAGCACATGTAGACTGGTTGGGCAAACTCCCATGCACCCTCAAGAACCCTGCCGAGAGTATAGAGCTGGTCCACAGTTCCACGACCAGGACGAAAACCACACTGTTCCTCCTGAATCCGAGGTTCGACTATCCGGCGTAGCCTCCTCTCCAGTACACCTGAATAAACCTTACCGGGAAGGCTGAGGAGTGTGATCCCACGATAGTTGGGACACACCCTCCGGTCCCCCTTCTTAAAGAGAGGAACCACCACCCCGGTCTGCCAATCCAGAGGTACCGCCCCCGATGTCCACGCGATGCTGCAGAGTCTTGTCAACCAAGACAGCCCCACAGCATCCAGAGCCTTAAGGAACTCCGGGCGGATCTCGTCCACCCCCGGGGCCTTGCCACCGAGGAGCTTTTTAACTACCTCAGCGACCTCAGCCCCAGAAATAGGAGAGTCCACCACAGATTCCCCAGGCACTGATTCCTCATAGGAAGACGTGTTGGTGGGATTGAGGAGGTCTTCGAAGTATCCCTTCCACCTATCCACAACATCCGCAGTTGAGGTCAGCAGAACACCATCCGCACCATACACGGTGTTGATACTGCACTGCTTCCCCTTCCTCAGGCGGCGGACGGTGGTCCAGAATCGCTTCGAAGCCGTCCGGAAGTCGTTTTCCATGGCTTCCCCGAACTCCTCCCATGTCCGAGTTTTTGCCTCAGCGACCGCTGAAGCCGCACACCGCTTGGCCTGTCGGTACCTGTCCACTGCCTCCGGAGTCCTATGAGCCAAAAGGACCCGATAGGACTCCTTCTTCAGCTTGACGGCATCCCTCACCGCTGGTGTCCACCAAGGGGTTTTAGGATTGCCGCCCCGACAGGCACCAACTACCTTGCGGCCACAGCTCCGATCAGCCGCCTCGACAATAGAGGTGCGGAACATGGTCCACTCGGACACAATGTCCAGCACCTCCCTCGTGACATGTTCAAAGTTCTTCCGGAGGTGGGAATTGAAACTTTGTCTGACAGGAGACTCTGCCAGACGTTCCCAGCAGACCCTCACAATGCGTTTGGGCCTGCCAGGTCTGTCCGGCATCCTCCCCCACCATTGCAGCCAACTCACCACCAGGTGGTGATCGGTAGAAAGCTCCGCCCCTCTCTTCACTTGAGTGTCCAAAACATAAGGCCGCAAATCCGATGACACAACTACAAAGTTGATCATGTAACTGCGGCCTAGGGTGTCCTGGTGCCAAGTGCACATATGGACACCCTTATGTTTGAACATGGTGTTTGTAATGGACAAATTGTGACGAGCACAAAGGTCCAATAACAAAACACCACTCTGGTTCAGATCGGGGCGGCCATTCTTCCCAATCACGCCTCTCCAGGTTTCACTGTCGTTGCCAACATGAGCGTTGAAGTCCCCCAGTAGGACAAGGGAATCACCCGGGGGAGCACTTTCCAGTACTCCCTCGAGTGTACCCAAAAAGGGTGGGTACTCTGAACTGCCGTTTGGTGCATAAGCGCAAACAACAGTCAGGACCCGTCCCCCCACCCGAAGGTGGAGGGAGGCTACCCTTTCGTCCACTGGGTTGAACTCCAACGTGCAGGCTTTAAGCCGGGGGGGCAACCAGAATTGCCACCCCAGCCCGTCGCCTCTCACTGTCGGCAACGCCAGAGTGGAAGAGGGTCCAGTCCCTCTCGAGAGAAGTGGTTCCAGAGCCCTCGCTGTGCGTCGAAGTGAGTCCGACTATATCCAGCCGGAACTTCTCCACTTTGCGCACTAGCTCAGGCTCTTTCCCCCCAGTGAGGTGACGTTCCACGTCCCAAGAGCTAGCTTCCGTAGCCGAGGATCGGACCGCCAAGTGCCCTGCCTTCGGCTTCCGCCCAGCTCACATTGCACCCGACCTCTATGGCCCCTGCTATGGGTGGTGAGCCCATTGGAGGGGTGACCCACGTTGCCTCTTCGGGCTGTGCCCGGCCGAGCCCCATGGGAACAGGCCCGGCCACCAGGCGCTCGCCATGGTGCCCCACCTCCGGGCCTGGCTCCAGAGGGGGGCCCCGGTGACCCGCGTCCGGGCGAGGGAAATCTGGGTCCATGTTTTATCTTCTTCATAGAGGTCTTCGAGCTGCTCTTTGTCTGATCCCTCACCTAGAACCTGTTTGCCTTGGGAGACCCTACCAGGGGGCATAAAGCCCCCGGACAACATAGCTCCTAGGATCATTGGGACACGCAAACTCCTCTACCACGATAAGGTTGCAGCTCAGAGAGGAGGTCGACATCGATGATTATTGATATTTTTTCTGACCTATCAAAATATCAATAATCATCGATATCAACCGATATATAAAACACTTATATCGTGATATGGTTTTTAGCCATAATACACTGTATTTACAAAAGTATGTACTTAGCAATATTTATATTCCGTGGTTACATACTGTTGTCAATATAGTGTATAATAGATAAAAACCATATCACGATATAAGATTTTTATATCGGTCAATGATTATGATATTTTGATAGGTCAGAAAAAATAGAAATAATCATTGATATCGACCAATATTGATTGATTGATTGAAACTTTTATTAGTAGATTGTACAGTACATATTCCGTACAGTTGACCACTAAATGGTAACACCCCAATAAGTTTTTAAAAATTTTTAAGTCTGGGACCATGTTCATCAATTCATGGTAAAATACTTATATCGTGATATGGTTTTTATCCATAATACACTGTACTGAAAACAGTATGTACTTAGCAATATTTACATTCTGTGGTTACATACTGTTGTCAATACAGTGTATTATGGCTAAAAACCATATCACGATATAAGTGTTTTATGTCGGTCGATATCGATGATTATTGATATTTTTTCTGACCTATCAAAATATCAAAAATCATCGATATCGACCGATATATAAAACACTTATATCGTGATACGGTTTTTAGCCATAACACACTGTGTTGGCAACAGTATGTACTTGGCAATATTTACATTCTGTGGTTACATACTGTTGTCGATACAGTGTATGATATCTAAAAACCATATCATGATATAAGTGTTTTATGTCGGTCAATATCGATAATTATTTATATTTTTCTGACCATTAAAAATATCAAAACTCATCGATGTCGACCAATATAAAATACTTATATCGTGATATGGTTTTTAGCCATAATACTCTGCATTGACAACAGTATGGACTTAGCAATATTTACATTCTGTGGTTACATACTGTTGTCGATACAGTGTATTATGGCTAAAAACCATATCATGATATAAGTGTTTTATGTCGGTCAATATCGATGATTATTGATATTTTTTCTGACCTATCAAAAATCATCGATATCGACCGATATATAAAACACTTATATCGTGATACGGTTTCTAGCCATAATACACTGCATTGATACCAGTATGTACTTAGCAATATTTACATTCTGTGGTTACATACTGTTGTCAATACAGTGTATGATGGCTAAAAACCATATCACGATATAAGTGTTTTATGTCGGTCGATATCGATGATTATTCATATTTTTTTCTGACCTATCAAGATATCAATAATCATTGATATCGACCGATATAAAACACTTATATCGTGATACGGTTTTTAGCCATAACACACTGTGTTGGCAACAGTATGTACTTGGCAATATTTACATTCTGTGGTTACATACTGTTGTCGATACAGTGTATGACATCTAAAAACCATATCATGATATAAGTGTTTTATGTCGGTCAATATCGATAATTATTGATATTTTTCCGACCATTAAAAATATCAAAACTCATCGATGTCGACCGATATAAAATACTTATATCGTGATATGGTTTTTAGCCATAATACTCTGCATTGACAACAGTATGGACTTAGCAATATTTACATTCTGTGGTTACATACTGTTGTCGATACAGTGTATTATGGCTAAAAACCATATCATGATATAAGTGTTTTATGTCGGTCAATATCGATGATTATTGATATTTTTTCTGACCTATCAAAAATCATCGATATCGACCGATATATAAAACACTTATATCGTGATACGGTTTCTAGCCATAATACACTGCATTGATACCAGTATGTACTTAGCAATATTTACATTCTGTGGTTACATACTGTTGTCAATACAGTGTATGATGGCTAAAAACCATATCACGATATAAGTGTTTTATGTCGGTCGATATCGATGATTATTCATATTTTTTTCTGACCTATCAAGATATCAATAATCATTGATATCGACCGATATAAAACACTTATATCGTGATACGGTTTTTAGCCATAACACACTGTGTTGGCAACAGTATGTACTTGGCAATATTTACATTCTGTGGTTACATACTGTTGTCGATACAGTGTATGACATCTAAAAACCATATCATGATATAAGTGTTTTATGTCGGTCAATATCGATAATTATTGATATTTTTCCGACCATTAAAAATATCAAAACTCATCGATGTCGACCGATATAAAATACTTATATCGTGATATGGTTTTTAGCCATAATACACTGCATTGACAACAGTATGTACTTAGCAATATTTACATTCTGTGGTTACATACTGTTGTCGATACAGTGTATGATATCTAAAAACCATATCATGATATAAGTGTTTTATGTCGGTCAATATCGATAATTATTGATATTTTTCCGACCATTAAAAATATCAAAACTCATCGATGTCGACCGATATAAAATACTTATATCGTGATATGGTTTTTAGCCATAATACACTGCATTGACAACAGTATGTACTTAGCAATATTTACATTCTGTGGTTACATACTGTTGTCGATACAGTGTATGATGGCTAAAAACCATATCATGATATAAGGGTTTTATGTCGGTCAATATCGATGATTATTGATATTTTTTCTGACCTATCAAAAATCATCGATATCGACCGATATATAAAACACTTATATCGTGATACGGTTTCTAGCCATAATACACTGCATTGATACCAGTATGTACTTAGCAATATTTACATTCTGTGGTTACATACTGTTGTCAATACAGTGTATTATGGCTAACAACCATATCAATGAATAAGTGTTTTATATCGGTCGATATCGATGATTATTGATATTTTTTCTGACCTATCAAGATATCAATAATCATTGATATCGACCGATATAAAACACTTATATCGTGATACGGTTTTAAGCCATAACACACTGTGTTGACAACAGTATGTACTTAGTAATATTTACATGCCGTGGTCACATACTGTTGTCAATACAGTGTATTATGGCTAAAAACCATATCAATGAATAAGTGTTTTATGTCGGTCAATGTCAAGGTTTATTGATATCTTGATAGGTCAGAAAAAATATCAATCATCGATATCGATCGATATAAAACACTTGTATCGTGATATGTTTTTTAGCCATAATACACTGCATTGACAACAGTATGTACTTAGCAATATTTACATTCTGTGGTTACATACTATTATCAATACAGTGTATGATGGCTAATAACCATATCACGATATGTGTTTTATATCGATGATTATTGATATTTTGATAGGTCAGAAAAATATTAATGATCATCGATATCGACCGATATAAAACACTTTTATCGTGATATGTTTTTTAGCCATAATACACTGTATTGGCAACAGTATGTACTTAGCAATATTTACATTCCGTGGTTACATACTATTGTCAATACAGTGTATTATGGCTAAAAACCATATCACGATATATGTGTTTTATATCGGTCGATATCGATGATTATCAATATTTTGATAGGTCAGAAAAATGCAAAAATAGATTAACATTCATTTCAACAGCATCAGTATCTTTTATTATTGAATGTATCAAATGTGATGAATATTTAATGGACCACAATGTAAACAAGCCTTTTGGCTTTTTGTGCCATCCATTTGCCTTTTTAAAGCATTACATGGATTAAATTCTTTAAGATGTCAATAAACTTCTCAATCAATCAGTCAAAAAAAGAGGTAGTAGTAATCAAACTTTTCACATTCTGCGTGCTATTGTCTACTAATCAGAGTTGATGTGGAAGAAGGTGTCCACCATGAGTACAAACTCAGCCACCAAGAGTGGGGCCTGCAAGATCATGACGTTCAGCCCGTCCTCGGATGACTTTAAGGACTTCAGCCGCTACATCGCCTACATGGAGTCACAAGGAGCACACAAAGCCGGAATGGCAAAAGTAAGTCGTGTGTTGCACGTTGTGGATGACTAAACGGGCCTGACGTGTCCTTTTTGCTGCAGGTAATTCCTCCCGAAGGCTGGAGACCCAGGAAGACTTACGACGACATCGACGACCTGGTCATTCCCGCTCCCATCCAACAGGTGGTGACGGGCCAGTCGGGCCTCTTTACTCAGTACAACATCCAGAAGAAGCCCATGACGGTCAGTGAGTTCCGCAAGACCTCCAACATGGACAAGTAAGTTTACAGTGACAACTTTTTACATTTTTTTTTTTTTACTCTGAGCTGGGGCTGGCCGATGTGGCCTTTTTTTAATATCTGGATATTTTTAGGCCATGCCACGATAAACCATATATATCTCGATATTATGCCTTAGCCTTGAATGAATACTTGATGCATATTATCAAAGCAGTATGATGATTCTATGTGTCTACATTAAAACATTCTTCTTCATACTGCAGTCATATATGCTACTTTTAAACTTTCATGCAGTCAATTGAGCAAAAGTGTATTTATTAAACAGTTATTGGCACAGTGGCAAAAACATTCATGTCATTTCCCAAACAGAAAGTGCAAGATTGTCAGAGACATTTTAAAACAAGCTATTAGTGCACTTTTGTGCATGATGTCACTAAGATGAAATATCAAAACAACACTAAATTAAAGTGCACTTTTTGTACAGAACGCCACTACAAGAGTTTAAAACAAATAAAGTGCACTTTTGTGCATGATGTCACTAAGATGACATATCAAAACAACACTAAATTAAAGTGCACTTTTTGTACAGAACGCCACTACAAGAGTTTAAAACAAATAATGTGCACTTTTGTGCATGATGTCACACAAGATATTTCAGTAAGTGTCATAAAAATGAGCTGCATAATAGCAAATCAAATAGTGTATGTCCTTCACTATGTGGTAGGTTCCTGCGGACGTTATCTCCTTCTGTTGTTGATTATTATTTTCATACGGTGTTGATGTGGAAATGGCCACCATTTTGTTGATGTGGCACTGAACGGAGATGTTGACATGCGGAGGTTCAAGCAGTCTTCATTCTCTAGCGCAGGGGTACGGAACCTATGGCTCTAGAGCCAGATGTGGCTCTTTTGATGACTGCATCTGGCTCTCAGATACATCTTAGCGTAACATGATAAGTCAGTGTTTTTCAACCTTTTTTGAGCCAAAGCACATTTTTTTCGTTGAAAAAATTCTGAGGCGCACCACCAGCAGAAAACATAAAAAAAATTAGTCTCAGTAGCCGATATTGACAAAAAAAAATTGTTCTCACAATAGCTCTTGTCTCTATGTAGGTGTACTGTCAAGCCGTAACTTATTTTGAGTTTTTTCGGTGTTTTCCTGTGTGACTTGCGCTCCTATTTTGGTGGCTTTTCTTCTTTTGTTGGTATTTTCCTGTAGCAGTTTCATGTCCTCCTTGAATGCTATTCATCGCACGTGCTTTGTTTTTACAATCAAGACTATTTAAGTTGTGTGGACGCACTCCTTCTTTGTGTGGACAATGTTGATTGTCATGCCATGTACGGTTGTACTTTGTGGACGCCGTCTGCTCCGCACACTGTAAGTCTTTCCTGTTGTCCAGCATTCTGTTTTTGTTTACTTTGCAGCCTGTTCAGTTTTAGTTTTGTTTTGCTTCAATGCCTTTTCTTAGCGGCACTCGCCTTTTGTTTATTTTTAGTTTAAGTGTTGGATATCTTTTTACCTACATGCTGCCTCCCGCATATTGTGATCACGACATACCATGTTCCCGACATCTACAAAAGCAATTAGCTACCTGCTGCCACCTACTGATATGGAAGAGTATTATATGCTTACTCTGCCGAGCTCTAGACAACACAGACACTCAATAACAGCACATTTTTGAATTATAGTTACCGGTTTGCAAAAAGTATTATCAACCCAATTAGGTGAAATTACATAATCTCTCCCACGACACACCAGACTGTATCTCAGTGTGCCGCGGCACAGTGGTTGAAAAACACAGCAATAAGTAATTAATAATTCCGCAGGTAATCAGTGTTAAAAATAACGTTCAAAATTTAAAACATTCCCATGCATTTTAATCCATCCATCCGTTTTCTACCGTTCCTGTTCAAGAAGTCGCATTAATGGTAAGAACTATTCTATTCATTACCTTCAAAATAACAATGTTATTAAAAAGAAGAAGATACTTACTATATTCTTAAAATGTTGGTCTTACTTAAAAATGCACACATTTATTTTTATTCAGTGTTAAAAATTATTATGTGGCTCTCTCGGAAATACATTTTATAATATTTTGCTTTCATGGCTCTCTCAGCCAAAAAGGTTCCCGACCCCTGCTCTAGCGGGTGACTTTTCAAATGATGCTACACATTAGCGGTGCTGCTACTTTTTGTAGCAACGCTTTTGCCGCCTACTTGACATATTACGGTTGTCTGTTCAACATCTTCCCGCTTGAAGCCAAACCACCGCCAGACAATAGACCCCCTGCTGTTTTTCTTGACTACATCTCTGCTCTGCGAGAGCGTATGAAGTTGCACGCGCGACAGTATGTGACGTATGTTAGAAGGTGCGCTTGTTTTATGTCTCAGTGAGAACGAGAGACGAGAAAGAGTGAGAAACGGCTGTAGTGTAATGCCCGCAGCTAAAAGCAACTGCGTGAGAAGGTATACTATATAGTCATTTTCTATATCACACAGAAACAAACCCGCGATATATCGAGTATATTCCATATATCGCCCAGCCCTATTCTGAGCTTTTCACAGAGCATCTTCACTTGTTTACAGGTTCTGCAATCCCCAATATGTTGACGTCGATGAACTTGAGCGCAAGTTCTGGAAGAACCTGACTTTCAACCCTCCCCTCTATGGAGCAGACGTCAGCGGAAGTCTCTACGACCCGGTGAGCAGAGACACTTTGCGTCCCGGTACCCCTCGAGCCGTGCCGCGCTGACCGCGTGACCCCGTTTACAGGGCGTGGCCGAGTGGAACGTGGGCCAACTGGACACCATCTTGGACATGGTGCAGCACGAGAGCGGGATCAAGATCAAAGGAGTCAACACCCCTTATCTTTACTTTGGCATGTGGAAGAGCACCTTTGCCTGGCACACAGAGGACATGGACCTCTACAGCGTCAACTACCTTCACTTTGGAGAGCCCAAGTCATGGTATGTGCAAACATCTGCTGACAGGATTGTCATTGTTGGATTCTGAGTCCTACTGATTACTTTCATAGTATGTGTGTGTGTGTGTGTGTATATAGACTGTATTAGTACAGGCCAAAAGTTTGGACACACCTTCTCATTCACAACTGAATGGCCTAACCCAGGGGTGTCCAAACTTTTTCCACTGAAGGCCGCAGACTGAAAATTCAAAGCATGCGGGGGCCGTTTTGATATTTTTCTTTTTTTAAAGCAATACAATAGTTGTTGTTTTTTTTACCTTTATGGCTTTCCTCAAGTTTGGTCCCCGGTCTCCGGAAGGGTCTCAGTCATAAAAATGTTAGAAATAAGCAGAGGTGGGTAGTAACGCGCTACATTTACTCCGTTACATCTACTTGAGTAACTTTTGGGATAAATTGTACTTCTACGAGTAGTTTTTATGCAACATACTTTTACTTTTACTTGAGTATATTTATAGAGAACAAACGCTACTTTTACTCCGCTCCATTTATCTACATTCAGCTCGCTATTCGCTACTTTTTTTTAATCGATCTGTTCATTTTTGTTTTGGTTAATGACAGAGCTTCAAAGTAGAATCCACGCATGCCTGCGTTTCACCAATCACATGCAGTCACTGGTGACGTTGGACCAATCAAACAGAGCCAGGCGGTCACATGACCCGACTTAAACAAGTTGAAAAACGTATTGGGGTGTTACCATTTAGTGGTCAATTGTACGGAATATGTTCTGTACTGTGCAATCTACCAATAAAAGTTTCAATCAATCAAAAGTGTAAAGGAAAAAAGACACTTTTTATTTCAACCGTACTTCCCGTCAAAAGCCTAAAGACTGACCGCACAGTTCCTGTCTTCACAATAAAAGTGCCGCTCCGTCGCGCCTGCGCTAACCAAATAAGAGTCTCCGAAAGCCAGCGCAAACAAGCTAGCAAGATACGGAGTTTGCCGCCAATGTATTTCTTGTAAAGTGTATAAAAACGAATATGGAAGCTAGACAGATAAGATGCCAAAAACCAACGTCTTTCATGTGGTATTAGACAGAAAAGAGGAACTTTTTTTCTCCTCCATTTGAAAATGTGGACATTATCAGCACTATACTGTCTGATTCCAATCAATGCAAGTCATCAGAATCAGGTAATACACCAACTTATATTCTTGTCTTCATGAAAGATAGGAATCTATATGTTAAACATGCATGTATATTTATTAAAACACCTTCAACATGTCAACAAAAACGGCAAAATAAATAAATATAAATTCTATACTGTATATATAAATGTATGTGTGTGTGTGTGTATGTGTGTGTGTGTATATATATATATATATATATATACATACATATATACATATATATATATATATATATATATATATATATATATATATATATATATATATATATATATATATATATATATATATATATATATATATATATGATATGTGTGTGTATAAATGATGTGTGTGTATGTATTTGTATATATGAGGTAGATCACCTCGACTTGGTCATTTACTAAGTAATTGATAAACATTGAAAAACTTATTGGGGTGTTACCATTTAGTGGTCAATTGTACGGAATATGTACTGTACTGTGCTATCTACTAATAAAAGTTTTAATCAATCAATCAAATCAATGAATGCCTACTGAGGCTATGATGCTGTTAAGTTATTGTGCCTCATTGTGCCATTTTTTTATTTTATTTTAATGTACTATTATTTAATATATATTATTGTTTTAGTTGCTTAAGAGATATTCCTGGCTCTGAATTTGCTCATTGCTATTTTTATGTTTTTGTGCATTATTTGTTGCCGTAATCGGGTTACTCATCAGTTACTCAGTACTTGACTAGTTTTTTCACAACATACTTTTTACTTTTACTCAAGTAAATATTTGGGTGACTACTCCTTACTTTTACTTGAGTAATAAATCTCTAAAGTAACAGTACTCTTACTTGAGTACAATTTCTGGCTACTCTACCCACCTCTGGAAATAAGTCATTAAATATCTTTTTTTTTTCATTTAACGCTTGACTCTCGAGATCAACTTCAGGTCTGTCTGTTGTTATAACATTTTTTTAGATTTTGTTTTTTATGTTAATGGCCTTTATGTCAAAACCCTTTTTTATATGGCAAACACACAAACTAGGCAACATTTTCCCCCAAAACATTTCAAAGTGGAATATTTGACGTGAAGTAATTGGAACCCGAAATAGGTCAATAATTCATAACTATAAAAAAAGAATAAGTGTTGAAAATAAGCCAAATGTATATATATTTTTTTTACTATTAATGCTTAAGTCTGTAGATCTCTTGATTTATAAGATTTTATAATTTTTTCATACTTTTTTGTTTGTTTGATGCCTTTTTTGTGAAAGAAAACTTTCTTTCGCACAAAATATGCAATATTATCCCCCCAAAATATTTGAAAGTGAAATTGTTCCAGTGAAGTAATTGGAGCCTTCAGCAGGTCAGTAACAGTCCGCATGGCAGCTTTGTGTTATTAGTGTCAACACTGCAACTTTTTCTTGTTACATGTCACTGTTAAGTCTTTTATTACACCTTTTTGTGTTTTAAATTTTTATTATAGTATTTTTTAGAACGGGCCGGGGGCCATTCAACAAATTAGCTGGGGGCCACAAATGACCCACAGGCCGCACTTTGGACACGCCTGGCCTAACCCCATTGACAAAGCAAGAAATTCCACTAATCAACCCTGATAAGGCACACCTTTGAAGTGAAAACCATTTCAGGTGACGACATTGAGAGAATGCCAAGAGTGTGCAAAGCAGTGATCATAGCATTAGGTGGCTATTTTGAAGTAACTGGAATATAAAACATGTTTTCAGTTATTTCACCATTTTTTTGTTAAGTACATAACTCCACATGTGTTCATTTATAGTTTTGATGTGACGATCTGTCAGGTTCAAACATTGATGACATTTATTAAACAGAGAAGAAGCAAGGAATCATGCAGAGACAGAGATCAATTTGGCTCAATGAGGATAGATGTATTGGGTTGTACACTTAGTTACAGTTCCAACCTAGGCTTTAAGGTCTAGTCCCATTATTTGAGAGGTCCCTGGTTACATCACTGAGGCTGCTTCTGAAGGAAGGGGGGTCATTTCAGCAGCCCCAGTTAGACATAATATATGAATATTAATGAAATGGAAATGTGCTGACACTCGTGATATCGCCCTGTCTCTGCTTTGTCTGCGTCAGGGTACTGGGTGTTCTGGACAAAAACACTGATACGAGGCGACTCGCAATCCAAGATTGCAAATTGCCCCTTTGCACAATTGATAATAACGATCGCAACGGCCTTCAAGCATAAGAGTTGTGTGATAACTTATACATAATTATTCTAACACAATCTACAATGTAAATAGTCATGAAAATAAAGAAAACTCATTTAATGGGAAAGTTTGTCCAAACTTTTGGCCTGTATTGTGTAATATGCTTCTCATAATCTTCATAAATGGACCCACTCATCGGCAGTGCGCGTTATAATTTGGTGTGAAATGATGGTATGCGAACCTATTTGAACTAAATGTTGACATTGTGATGATCCGCTGCCCGGTTCATGTTTTGTTTATGTTTAGGATTCCCTTAGTTTAGTTTCAGCACCACAGTGTTTTGTGTTCCTGGTCCTGATTATGTTCACCTGTCCCTGGCTAGTGGTCGGGTTGCTCACCTGCTCCCGGTCACTAATCAGAGAGCTATTTAGCCCTGCCTCTCGCCACACTCTGTCTGGCTGTTTTCTTTGCTTCATGCAAAATTTACGTTGGTTATCCATGCTCCGTGTTCTTTTTTCTATGCTAAGCAAAATACGTCCTTGGCCAAAAATCACTTTATATTCTCTACTGCTCGCTCGTGTTACCATATCTGAATTATTGTGCAGAAATATGGGGAAACAACTACAAATGTGCGCTACATTCGTTAACTGTGTTACAAAAAAGATCGATTAGAATAACACACAATGTTGGATATAGAGAACATACAAACCCTTTATTTATTGAGTCAAAAATATTAAAGCTCGATGACTTGATAAAATTGCAAACAGCTAAATTGATGTACAAAGTAAATTATAACCTGCTACCAAAGAATGTACAACAATTCTTCTCAACTAAAGAGGAGAAATGTAACCTTAGAGGAAAATCTAACTTAAAACATTTGTATGCCCGTACAACACTTAAAACTTTTAGCATATCAGTATGTGGAATTAAATTATGGAATGGATTAAGTAAAGAAGTTAAACATTGTACTGAAATGATCCAGTTTAAGAGGATGTTTAAATTAATAGTGCTTACAAAGTACAAAGAAGAAGTATTATGAGAAACACTTTCAAACTTATTGAAAATAAGATATTCTTCATCTTAGTATGTTAATAATGACTGAAATAATTAAGTACATGTTAGAAAACTGCTGTGTTACTCACTCATAGATGTCATTTTGATATTTTGCTGTAAAGAAAGTCAGTGAATGAATGTTTATATTGTGGGCGCTCTGAAGTGGAAAAGGGGTAGGATTAAATAAGCTTTGCTTCTTCCTACTCCTTTTCGGACATGATGTATTGTGTATTGCGAAATGATGAATTTAACTGATGTATAATGTATGTATGTCATGTTCGAAATAAACTAAGAAAAGAAAAGAAAAGAAAAAAAGCTTTGCCAAAGCTTCCTGCGCTATCGGCACACGTTTCTGTTTATTTGTATTCTTGCCTGGTTTATGAGAATAAATCCCTTTTCTGACCTGCACACTGCTTCCGGAGGTCCGTCTGCATCTTGAGGGAAACAATCCGCGCATTAACATGCAAGCCAACCGTCACAGACATCTTAGCTTTGACATAGCAAATAGTTACTAGCGTAACATCTAACAATATAAGTTATTACAAATTAACTCATTTTATTAAATATAATTCACTATTGTTTGAATATGCCGAGAGGCCAATAAAAAAAAGACACCTTGGACACCCCTGGCGTGTTGTGTACCTAATGGTGTGGCAGCATATAAAACAGCGTTAGACATGCAGATTCTACAAAGTCAGTAATGTTCAAAATAAATAAAGTATATGTGTGCTTCTTATTCTCTGCTTAGGTATGCAGTCCCGCCAGAACACGGGAGGAGATTGGAGCGACTTGCCAAGGGTACGTACAGTGTTTTTAGACCACAGGTGTCAAACTCAAGGTCTGGGGGACAGGTCTGGCCCGCCGAATTATTGTTTATGGCCCTTGAGGGCCTGGAAAAAATATGCAACAATAAGGTACTTGCTTACTAAATGTATTTGTTCTTTCCGTTTGGACAGAAAAAATTGTACGTACTGCATGAAATTGCACATTTTTCTAACTTTAATATTAACAAATATTGCGACAGATATTGTATCATCATACTTTCCAAAAAATTGTTGGTTTTAAAGTCGAAACAAATGCTGTAGATATCTGCTTGAAATAGGATTTCCAAGAAAGTTAACTATGAAATTGTTCACTGTAGGTTTTAGGGGTTACATTTATGGTGTTTTTTTTTTTTTTTACAGCATTTTAACTTTAAAAACAAACTTTTTTTTGTTAGAGTAAAATTCTGTGAAGTGAGCATTTTTATTTAATTGTAAAATCTACGCTTGTAGTTTTTGCCGTGTATTACTGTAAACGGAAAAATGGTCGCGCATTTTTTGACTGTAAAAAAAATGGCAGCTCTGTTGCTAGAATTTTAAAAAAAATACAGTGGTGCCGTTTTTGTATTTACAGTAAGACGTTGTAAAACCACAGTACATTTTATAGTATAATTCTGGCCGCTAAGCTGGCTGTTTTTTTCATTCACTGTAAAATGTTGCCATAAAAATACAAATAAACACTTTTTGTTGCAGTAAAATTCCAGTGAGTGAGTTGCCAGTTTTTACTGTAAAATATACAGATTTTTTTTTACAATGTGCTTAACAATTATATATATATACATTCAAAGTGGGGCAAAAAAGTATTTAGTCAGCCAGCGATTGTGCAAGTTCTCCCACTTAAAATGATGACAGAGGTCTGTCATTTTCATCATAGGTACACTTCAACTGTGAGAGACAGATTGTGAAAAAAAAATCCAGGAATTTTGAAGAATTTATTTGTAAATGATGGTGGAAAATAAGTATTTGGTCAACCATTCAAAGCTCTCACTGATGGAAGGAGGTTTTGGCTCAAAATCTCAGGATACATGGCCCCATTCATTCTTTCCTTAACACGGATCAATCGTCCTGTCCCCTTAGCAGAAAAACAGCCCCAAAGCATGATGTTTCCACCCCCATGCTTCACAGTAGTTGTGGTGTTCTTGGGATGCAACTCAGTATTCTTCTTCCTCCAAACACGACCAGTTGAGTTTATACAAAAATTAATACATGGATGATACAACAGAGGATTGGGAGAATGTCATGTGGTCAGATGAAACCAAAATAGAACATTTTGGTATAAACTCAACTGGTGGTGTTTGGAGGAAGAAGAATACTGAGTTGCATCCCAAGAACACCATACCTACTGTGAAGCATGGGGGTGGAAACATCATGCTTTGGGGCTGTTTTTCTGCTAAGGGGACAGGACGATTGATCCGTGTTAAGGAAAGAATGAATGGGGCCATGTATCCTGAGATTTGGAGCCAAAACCTCCTTCCATCAGTGAGAGCTTTGAATGCTTGACCAAATACTTATTTTCCACCATCATTTACAAATAAATTCTTTAAAATTCCTACAATGTGAATTCCTGGATTTTTTTTTCACATTCTGTCTCTCACAGTTGAAGTGTACCTATGATGAAAATGACAGACCTCTGTCATCATTTTAAGTGGGAGAACTTGCACAATCGCTGGCTGACTAAATACTTTTTTGCCCCACTGTAAATATAATATTCAAATAGGCAAATTCCTATATTATTCGCTGTGACAAGCGGCCCTCTAAGGACAGCTCTAGCTGCAATGTGGACCTTTACAAAAATAACTGTGACAGCCCTGCTTTACACTAAGTCCAGACAAACATTTATATTATCAAAAACGCACATTTCCCAACATTAATCCTCTTGTTATTATACTTGTTGATTTCCTTCTGGAATGTGCTTCCATTTGCACGTTTTAAACTTTACTAAGCACGTATTTATTCTCTTGTCTCAACCTAACTTGGTGGCGAGCTTAGCTGATCAGGGGTGTCCAAACTTTTTCCACCAAGGACCCATTTTGCTGTTTTTTATTTTGGGGAAAAAAGAAATGCTAAAAACAGTCAGCAGTTCCTCGGCATGTCACGCTTTGAAGTTTCACTCCATCAAACTTTTTTGTTGTTGTATTTTTAAAGCATATTTTACAGTTTTTTAGCCTAAATTCAAAATTTTATAGCGTGAAAAATGTCTAAATGTACTTAAAATATCAATACTATGTGGAAAATATAGACCAAGAGATGTGATCAAACTCATGGCCTCTGAGGGGCTCAGCCTCAGGCGACATTACTATATTGGAGTAAAATAGTGTAAAGGAGACTGTGGGTGTTTTTTTCATGACAAGAGGGTTCTGGTTATGTGAAAAAATGTATCTAGAACATGGGTGTCAAACTCTGGCCCGCGGGCCAGTTTTGGCCCGCCGTTTAATTTCATTTGGCCCTTGAGGCAATATCAAATTAACATTAGAGCTGGCCCGCCGGTAACACCACATTCACCGCTAATACTCATACTTGCCAACCCTCCCGATTTTCCCAGGAGACTCCCGAAGTTTAGTGCCCTTCCCGAAAATCACCCTGGGCAACCATTCTCCCGATTTCCACCCAGACAACAATATTGGGAGCGTGCCTTAAAGGCACTGCTTTTAGCGTCCTCTACAACATGTCGTCACGTCCTCTTTTCCTCCTTATAAACAGCGTGCCGGCCAAGTCACATAATACATGCGGCTTTCACAAACACATACTTGGTCAATAGCCATATAGGTCACACTGAAGGTGGCCGTATAAAAAACTTTAACATTGTTACAAATATGCGCCACACTGTGAACCCACACCAAACAAGAATGACAAAACACATTTCAGGAGAACACCCGCACCGTAACACAACATAAACACAACAGAACAAATACCTAGAACCCCTTGCAGCACTAATTCTTCCGGAACGCTACAATATAAAACCCCTGCTACTACCAAACCCCGCCCACCTCATTATTTTATTTTTGAATTTATTAGCCAGTGGAAAAAGTTAATGTTGATATTTACCTCAGAAGGCTGCAAATAGAAAAGAGGCATTACATTTTTTAATTAAATTTTATTTGATGTACCACAGATGTTTTTTGAAAGTTGATTTTGCACTTTTACGTTATATAAGCTCTGCCTGTTCCATGGGAGGAAGCCCAAATACCCGGAGGGAACATGCAAACTCCACACAGAAATATCCCGAGCCTGGGATTGAACCCAGGATTACTCAGGACCTTCATATTGTGAGGCAGATGCACTAACCCCTGTTCCACCGTGCTGCCCCATTTAAGCCTTGCTTGTTCAATATTCATTGCAAAACTTGTTTGGGTCCCTATTAAAAGGTTAATTGGTTCAACCTTGCCCCGCGGCTTTGTTCAGTTTTAAATTTTGGCCCACTTTGTATTTGAGTTTGACACCACTGATCTAGAAGGTATTCAACATGTTTTTTTAAATTTCCAGCTAGACAAACACTTGATTTGTAGTTACTTTGCGGAAATTCATTTACCACAAAACAAAGGTCAGCGAGGAGGAGGTGGGCACGGGCAGCGTGGCGCACAAAGTCTTCCAGAGGACGCTGAGCCCCGCCGACGTGCTGCACGTGCACAGGAATTTTGGTTTTGGCGCTCAATAAATGGCGTACCTAATGAAGTGGCTACTGAGCGTCTGCCACGTTTTGAGAGCTGTGACGTGCTTGTGCGCAGGTTTCTTTCCTGGCAACGCTCAGAGCTGCGAGGCCTTCCTGCGCCACAAGATGACCTTGATCTCGCCGTCAATCCTCAAGAAGTACGGAATCCCGTTTGAAAAGGTGAGGCAGCGCAGACAGGAAGTGGCGCTAGAAGAGCCACCAGTGACCCCTAATGAACGGTGAGGTTGTAATGTGCCGCCTGATCAAACCAATACAGAGGAACCTCCATTTGCAAACTTAATTCACTTGAAAAGTGTGTATAGTGAAGCATATTTCTCCATAAAAAACAATGTACATATGATTATATGGTTCCACCCTCGACAAAGGTCCATATTTTAGTGAAGGTTTGTACACTCTGAACACAATATAACGTGCTATACACTATTGCAGGGGTCGGGAACCTTTTCGGCTGAGAGAGCCAAAAAGCCAAATATTTTAAAATATATTTTCGTAAGAGCCATATAATATATTTTTTTAACACTGAACACAACTAAACACGTGCATTTTAAGTAAGACCAACATTTCTAGAGTATAATAGGTCTCTTATTCTTTGTAATAACATTGTTATTCTGAAGCTAACTGTGGAGGCGGCGTGGCCTGCGGGCCTTCAGCGACAGGTGCGTAGACGGCCCACCTGGGCTTTGTTATCCAATCACCTGTCGCTCTGTTATAAGCAGCAGCCAGGAGGAGAGACAGGGTTGGGGCTGGAAAAACTATTGCTGGAAAGCAACTGAGAGACTTATTGAAAAATAAAACAATATTGTAACCCTGAAACCGGCTCTCATGTCGGTGCTTGGGGGTCTGAAGAACCCCCAGGAGGGCAAGCCCCACACTAACCAATAATAAATAAATAACTTCTTACCATTAACGCAACTTCTTGAACAGGTGCGGTAGAAAACAGATGGATGGATTAAAAATGCATGAGAATGTTTTATATTTTGAACATTATTTTTAACACTGTGATTACAAGTGGAATTATTCATT
The DNA here is from genome assembly GCF_033978795.1 of Nerophis ophidion. Lineage (NCBI taxonomy): Eukaryota > Metazoa > Chordata > Actinopteri > Syngnathiformes > Syngnathidae > Nerophis > Nerophis ophidion. The sequence continues at coordinate 2,559,145 of NC_084636.1, read as the reverse complement.
ACTTATCGTGTTAAGCAATGTCAGCTCAGATTTATCAGAGAGCCAGATGCAGTCATCAAAAGACTGCAGAGTCATCTGGCTCTAGAGCCATAGGTTCCCTACCCCTGCACTATTGTATATCATTCAAACCTAACAAGAAGGTGATTGATCAAATTGTGTCTTTATTACCAAAGCCAAAACAACAACAACCTCTTAAGAGCCAAACTCTTGTACAACATGCAATTTTAATTTATTTTGGCTCTTTGGAACGTAATGAGTATAAAGCAAGAAAAAACTTGAATCTATCATGTGATTAATTGGCCATTGTGAATCTAATGAGTGATTAATTGGCAGTGTAATGTCAACAGTGGACACCGGGGTCTTGTAGGGAAAAATGTTGAAAACTGAAAATGGGATGTCCACACGCCAGGTCCTAGGAGGATATGCGCTGCTCTGCCAAAACGTGCACACACATAGAAATCGCTTTGGTGCCCTCACAAACGATCAGAAATCACAAAAATACTTAATTTGCCAACCCTCCCTATTTTCCGGGAGACTCACGAAATTCAGCGCCTCTCCCGAAAAACTCCCGGGACAAATTTTCTCCCGAAATTCAGGCGTAGTGGAGGCCACAACCCCTCCAGCTCCATGCAGACTGGAGTGAGGACAGCCTGTTTTCACATCCGCTTTCCCACAATATAAACAGCGTGTCTGCCCAATGACATTATAACTGTAGAATGATCGAGGGCGAGTTCTTGGTTTCTTATGTGGGTTTATTGTTAGGCAGTTTCATTAACGTCCTCCCAGCGCGGTAACTACACACAACAGCAGCAGTCACGTTTTCGTCTACCGTAAAGGAGTTCGTCTGCCGTAAACAGCAATGTTGTGACACTCTTAAACAGTATATGCATATGGTACTGTATATGCATATGGTAAGAAAAATAGTGACAGAGAATAGAACAAGGATGGACAATTCAACCCTTAACTCAACAATGAGTAGATCAGTGTTATGTGGGTGTATATGTGTAAATAAATGAACACTGAAATTCAAGTATTTATTTTATTTATATATACATATATATACTGTGTATGTATGTATGTGTATATGTATATATGTATATATATATATATATATATATATATATATATATATATATAGCTAGAATTGACTGAAAGTCAAGTATTTCTTTTATATATATATATATATATATATATATATATATATATATATATATGTATGTATGTATGTATGTATGTATGTATAAAATACTTGACTTGGTGAATTGTAGCTATAAATATATTCCTCCCCTCTTAACCACGCCCCACCTCCTGAAATCGGAGATCTCAAGGTTGGCAATCATGACCATAATACACATTTAAAAAGTAAAATCTCCTTACATTAACATCTGCAAAGGAGGAACTGACTAGAAAGGAGACCGCAATGAGGGAGTGGGGGTCAGGGGCCATGTTTGCATGTGTGTGCTTGGGAGAGGGCCCACTGAATGAAAGTAGCTCTTCTTCTCTGCTGTGAAATAAGTCTGCTTTGGCATCTCATTCCGGAAAAGTCTGTTTTCATCACAAATAGAACTTGCTGCTGTACAAAGCCTGCTTCGTCAATTCTTCCATACATGTGACGTGAGCGCCATTAATCTACTCCTCGCAAATAGTTGTTGTTTTTCACTCCACTGCGATTCCCTCCTTCTTTCCAGGCTGGTTTGTTGTCTCTTGGGGCTCATGTTGAGTTAGCAAAATGGACAAAACATAGAAAAGCCTTTGTACATACAAACATGGTTCGCACATTTGTCTCGATGGAAAAGTTTGTAAATCGAAAAGTTGGCAAATAGAGGGGTTTGTTAATCGAGGTTCCACTGTTTGTTTGATAATCCCCACAGGTGAAGCAGGAGGCGGGCCAGTTCATCGTGACCTTCCCGTTCGGTTACCATGCGGGATTTAACCACGGCTTCAACTGTGCCGAGTCCACCAACTTTGCCACGCAGCGATGGATCGACTACGGCAAGCAAGCCACGCTGGTGCAGCACCTTGTTTGCTAGACCGTCCCATGCTGCTTTGTCTTTGTCCTCCTGACGTCTCCAACTCTCCGGCTCAGTGCTCGTGCCGCCAGGACATGGTGAAGATCTCCATGGACGACTTTGTGCGCAAATTCCAGCCGGAGCGCTACAAGCTGTGGAAGGCGGGAAAAGACAACGCTCCCATCGACCACTCCAAACCCACGCCGGAGGCCGCCGAGTTCCTCAAAGACCAGAGCGTGTCCCAGAAAGAGAGTCGTCCTAGCGGCAAATGTGACGGTCCAAGAAGCCCCGCCCACGAGAACAGCAGGTAACACTGCACGCACGTGGTTGTTGTCCTCACTAACCCCTCTGTTTGTCAGTCCCAAACTTCAGAAGGGGACCAAGCGTCCATTGGAAGCCTCCGAGGACCTCAAAGCTGACCCGGGTGAAGAAGAGGCGGAGCCAAAGAAGGTCAAGCTGACCACTATGGAGTCTCCTGCTCAAGTCACAACAGACACACATGGTACTACACATTTATTCAAGTCACAACAGACACACATGGTACTACACGTTTATTCAAGTCACAACAGACACACATGGTACTACACGTTTATTCAAGTCACAACAGACACACATGGTACTACACGTTTATTCAAGTCACAACAGACACACATGGTACTACACGTTTATTCAAGTCACAACAGACACACATGGTATACTACACGTTTATTCAAGTCACAACAGACACACATGGTACTACACGTTTATTCAAGTCACAACAGACACACATGGTACTACACGTTTATTCAAGTCACAACAGACACACATGGTACTACACGTTTATTCAAGTCACAACAGACACACATGGTACTACACATTTATTCAAGTCACAACAGACACACATGGTACTACACGTTTATTCAAGTCACAACAGACACACATGGTACTACACGTTTATTCAAGTCACAACAGACACACATGGTACTACACGTTTATTCAAGTCACAACAGACACACATGGTACTACACGTTTATTCAAGTCACAACAGACACACATGGTACTACACGTTTATTCAAGTCACAACAGACACACATGGTACTACACGTTTATTCAAGTCACAACAGACACACATGGTACTACACGTTTATTCAAGTCACAACAGACACACATGGTACTACACGTTTATTCAAGTCACAACAGACACACATGGTACTACACATTTATTCAAGTCACAACAGACACACATGGTACTACACATTTATTCAAGTCACAACAGACACACATGGTACTACACGTTTATTCAAGTCACAACAGACACACATGGTACTACACGTTTATTCAAGTCACAACAGACACACATGGTACTACACATTTATTCAAGTCACAACAGACACACATGGTACTACACGTTTGTTCAAGTCACAACAGACACACATGGTACTACACGTTTGTTCAAGTCACAACAGACACACATGGTACTACACGTTTATTCAAGTCACAACAGACACACATGGTACTACACGTTTATTCAAGTCACAACAGACACACATGGTACTACACATTTATTCAAGTCACAACAGACACACATGGTACTACACGTTTATTCAAGTCACAACAGACACACATGGTACTACACATTTATTCAAGTCACAACAGACACACATGGTACTACACGTTTATTCAAGTCACAACAGACACACATGGTACTACACGTTTATTCAAGTCACAACAGACACACATGGTACTACACATTTATTCAAGTCACAACAGACACACATGGTACTACACGTTTATTCAAGTCACAACAGACACACATGGTACTACACGTTTATTCAAGTCACAACAGACACACATGGTACTACACATTTATTCAAGTCACAACAGACACACATGGTACTACACGTTTGTTCAAGTCACAACAGACACACATGGTACTACACGTTTGTTCAAGTCACAACAGACACACATGGTACTACACGTTTATTCAAGTCACAACAGACACACATGGTACTACACGTTTATTCAAGTCACAACAGACACACATGGTACTACACATTTATTCAAGTCACAACAGACACACATGGTACTACACGTTTATTCAAGTCACAACAGACACACATGGTACTACACGTTTATTCAAGTCACAACAGACACACATGGTACTACACATTTATTCAAGTCACAACAGACACACATGGTACTACACGTTTATTCAAGTCACAACAGACACACATGGTACTACACGTTTATTCAAGTCACGACAGACACACATGGTACTACACATTTATTCAAGTCACAACAGACACACATGGTACTACACGTTTATTCAAGTCACAACAGACACACATGGTACTACACGTTTATTCAAGTCACAACAGACACACATGGTACTACACATTTATTCAAGTCACAACAGACACACATGGTACTACACGTTTATTCAAGTCACAACAGACACACATGGTACTACACGTTTATTCAAGTCACAACAGACACACATGGTACTACACGTTTATTCAAGTCACAACAGACACACATGGTACTACACATTTATTCAAGTCACAACAGACACACATGGTACTACACGTTTATTCAAGTCACAACAGACACACATGGTACTACACATTTATTCAAGTCACAACAGACACACATGGTACTACACATTTATTCAAGTCACAACAGACACACATGGTACTACACATTTATTCAAGTCACGACAGACACACATGGTACTACACATTTATTCAAGTCACAACAGACACACATGGTACTACACGTTTATTCAAGTCACAACAGACACACATGGTACTACACGTTTATTCAAGTCACAACAGACACACATGGTACTACACATTTATTCAAGTCACAACAGACACACATGGTACTACACGTTTATTCAAGTCACAACAGACACACATGGTACTACACGTTTATTCAAGTCACAACAGACACACATGGTACTACACGTTTATTCAAGTCACAACAGACACACATGGTACTACACATTTATTCAAGTCACAACAGACACACATGGTACTACACGTTTATTCAAGTCACAACAGACACACATGGTACTACACATTTATTCAAGTCACAACAGACACACATGGTACTACACATTTATTCAAGTCACAACAGACACACATGGTACTACACATTTATTCAAGTCACAACAGACACACATGGTACTACACGTTTATTCACGTCAACATGCACGTATGGGTTTGATTTGTTTCATAATGTTAAAAAAAATCTATTTAAGGTTGAAACTGACAATGGGAATGTTTTTAGGTATAATACAACTGTAAAAAAAAAGTGTTCAATCAATTAATCAAAACAAAAAATTAATGTAAGATGAAAAAAGATACATATTTTGTGTGTGTCTGTGTGCGTGTATGTATGTATATATATAGATATATATATGTATATGTATATGTATATGTATATATATGTGTATGTATGTGTGTATATATATTTATATATTAGGGGTGTGGGAAAAAATCTATTCGAATTTCAATCGCGATTCTCACGTGTGATTCAGAATCGATTCTAATTTTTTAAAAATCGATTATTTTTATTATTTTTCATTATTTTTATCAATCCAACAAAACAATACACAGCAATACCATAACAATGCAATCCAATTCCAAAACCAAACCTGAGCCAGCAACACTCAGAACTGCAGTAAACAGAGAAGTTGAAAGGATGCACAAACCCGACACAGAACAAACCAAAAGTAGTGAAACAAAAATGAATATTATCAACAACAGTATCAATATTAATTATAATTTCAGCATAGCAGTGATTAAAAATCCCTCATTGACATTATCATTAGACATTTATAAAAAATGTAAAAAAGAACAATAGTGTCACAGTGGCTTACACTTGCATGGCATCTCATAAGCTTGACAACACACTGTGTCCAATGTTTTCACAAAGATAAAATAAGTCATATTTTTGGTTCCTTTCATTTTTAAAACACATTTACCATATTGCAATCTGTTGATAAAACATTGTCCTTTGCAATTATAAAAGCTTTTTACAAAAATCTACTACTCTGCTAGCATGTCAGCAGACTGGGTTAAATCCTGCTGAAATCTATGTACTGAATGATTACAACATTTTTTTGAATCGGAAAAATATCGTTTTTGAATCGAGAATCGCGTTGAATTGGAAAAAAAAATAGATTTTGAATCGAATCGTGAGCCCAAGAATCGATATTGAATCGAATCGTTGGACACCCAAAGATTCGCAGCCCTAATATATATGTATATGTATATAAAATAAAAAATAAATAAGAACAGCAAATACTAAAAATAATAGTAGGAAAGTATAAAAAGTTAAGAATTTTGTAAGAGTTCAAATGTTCAGTAAAAGCCTGGTTAAGTCAAAGTACATCTTATTCTGTTACATGTTAGTAGCATGAAATAATCTATATTACCTTTGCTTATTATTCAGACCGGGCAATCAAAGTGGAGTCATCGCCTCAGGAGAAAGAGCAAGAAGACCAGTCCAGCATCAAACTAACGCCCCCCAGACAAGAAAGTCCGACAACAAACGAGCATGACGCTCCTCCTGCAGACGGCCTCTGCCCCGATACCACGGAAGGCAAGGTGGAGGCGCCGTGCTCGGCGGAAGGCAAGGTGGAGGCGCCGTGCTCGGCGGAAGGCAAGGTGGAGGCGCCGTGCTCGGCGGAAGGCCAGGTGGAGGCGCCGTACTCGGCGGAAGGCAAGGTGGAGGCGCCGTGCTCGGCGGAAGGCATGGTGGAGGCGCCGTGGTCGGGGGAAGCCCAGGTGGTGGCGCCGTGCTCGGCGGAAGGCCAGGTGGGAGCGCCGAGCTCGGCGGAAGGCCAGGTGGAGGCACCGAGCTCGGCGGGAGGCCAGGTGGAGGCACCGTGCTCGGCGGAAGCCCAGGTGGAGGCACCGTGCTCGGCGGAAGCCCAGGTGGAGGCGCCGAGCTCGGCGGAAGGCCAGGTGGAGGCGCCGAGCTCGGCGGAAGTCCAGGTGGAGGCACCGTGCTCGACGGAAGGCCAGGTGGAGGCGCCAAGCTCGGCGGAAGGCCAGGTGGAGGCACCGTGCTCGGCGGAAGGCCAGGTGGAGGCACCGTGCTCGGCGGAAGGCCAGGTGGAGGCGCCAAGCTCGGCGGAAGGCCAGGTGGAGGCCCCGAGCTCAGCGGAAGACCAGTCCAGCATCATGCAAACGCCTCCCAGACAAGAAACGAACGAACACGACGCTCTTCCTGCAGACACCTTCTGCCCCGATTCGGCGGAAGGCCAAGTGGAGGCGCCGTGCTCGGCGGAAGGCCAGGTGGAGGCTCCAAGCTCGGGAAAAGGCCAGGTGGAGGCTCCAAGCTCGGCAAAAGGCCAGGTGGAGGCTCCAAGCTCGGCAAAAGGCCAGGTGGAGGCTCCAAGCTCGGCAAAAGGCCAGGTGGAGGCTCCAAGCTCGGCAAAAGGCCAGGTGGAGGCGCCAAGCTCCGCAAAAGGCCAGGTGGAGGCGCCAAGCTCCGCAAAAGGCCAGGTGGAGGCGCCAAGCTCCGCAAAAGGCCAGGTGGAGGCGCCAAGCTCCGCAAAAGGCCAGGTGGAGGCGCCAAGCTCGGCGGAAGGTCAGGTGGAGGAGTTGTGCTCGGCCCAGGCCATTGTCAGCGACGAGGAGGCGGAGGTGGGCACGGGCGGCCTGGCGCACAAAGTCTTCCAGAGGACGCTGAGCCCCGCCGACGTGCTGCACGTGCACAGTTACGCCAAGGGAGACTACGCAGAGGACGAGGCCCCGCCCAAAGTAGAAGAGGAAGAGGAGGCGAAGGACCCAGGTGAAAAAATGGTTGAGGCGGAGAAAGACGTAAGCAAAGTGAGTACAATTTTTTCATATAGTTACATTTTTTTTTATCAGCCTAAGAAAGGGTGCCGATGTCCTTAGGCCACTCCCTCTGTCATTACACAAGTACATCAGAAAGTAGATGACGTGTGAATGCTCCAATGCTGAAGTCTCATTGAAATGCTGACAGAATGTAGTATGAATGTAAGAATAGTTTGAATGTTGAAATGGTTTAAATGTTGAAGAGTTTGAAATACAAAATTTGGTTTGGAACTTGGGAAAGTGTTAGTTGGATGAGTTGAATGTGTTGATGTTGGAATGGTTGGAATAGGTTGAAAAATGTAGGATTTGTGCAACTTGGAAAAATATCCCATTTATTTCAATGGGAACTTTCTGGAAATTTGGGAATTGCGGGATTGAAAACGCGCATGGTGGCCTTCTTTGAAATGGTTTTCAGCGCAGCGGTTCTTTGAAGGCTGATCAAATCAAAACCGTAGCAGTAATTAAAACTCTTTCATAAACTTTTAATCAAAAGGGTTCAACCTCTCTCCTGTGGTAGTTAGAAGCCGACACGACAAACGCGCTCAGAGGACATAATGTTTGAAAAAAGGTGACCGGTTTTTACAAAACTTTTGTTTTGAAGGGGGAATTGCAAACTTCCTGTTGATCTTTGCTTGGGGTTGTCAGTACATGAAATGTAGGTCTAAGTGAGACCTACATAAAGGTTGTTTCATGTCTCTACGACATTTCTACTGGAAGTTACAGGCAGTTTTGTCTGTGTTTTCTTCCTAGGAGCAGTTTTGTCTGCGTTTTATTCCTATGGGGCGCTAGAGCGCAATTTTGAGTTTTGAGGTTAGGTTTTTTGATTAGATCGCAATGTTCGCCAGTCCTGATGTGAGTTTTGAAGCATGTTAAGAGGGTCAAATTACAGCTCAAAGCTGTGGAATAATAATAAAGAAATAATAAAACGCTAGAAATTCAATAGGGTCCTCTGTCCCAAAGGGACATTCAGTCCCTAATAAATAGAATCATTTCGGTGTAGAAAAGCATATGTGTGAATGTTTTAGGCGCATTTATCCAATCAGAATTCAACTTTATACAGCTTGGAAAATATGCAACAAAAGGTCATACTTATTATTGTGTGAATGTCTGTGTGTGTCCAGCAGGGGGCAGTAGAGGCGAAAGTGGCATGTGAGCCGAGTGATCTGGGTCAATTGCCTGTCCACCACCCGCTCATCAAGGACGGCCTGAGCGACGAAGGTCCGTCAGTGCCACATTCAGATTTGATTCCTTCGGCGCCTGTCAGCGTGTGTATTTGTGCCTCAGAGGCTCCAGAGGAGGCGTCCCCTGTGGAGGAAGGGGGTCTGGAAGGCGAAGGCTGGACCAAACCTCTGGCCCACCTGTGGCAGAACAGACCCCCCAACATGAAGAAGGAGAAAGAGTACAACCAGAGGATGGGCTCCAAGCCTCCGTACTGCTCCATCTGCACGCTCTTCCTCACGTACCAGCAGGTAGACGCCGCGTCCTCGTCCTCGTGCGCACCTGTCCGCTGGTCTCACATCGTCTTCTCACGTTCAGACCGAGCGTGCCAGCGGCGCCAACGCTCCCGTCATGGCGGGCGGAGGGCGGATGCGGACCAAGCCGCTGATCCCGGAGAAGTGCTTCACCACCACCACGGAGGACGACGCCGAGTGCGAGGAGCCGCCGCTCACGCCTCGCCTGGAGGAGGACGGCACCAGCCTCCTCATCAGCTGCTCGCAGTGCAGCGTCCGCGTCCACACCAGTAGGAGCGCGTCCGACGCCAAGCGTGACGCGGAAAGCGACCGTCTGGCTGTTAAGTCTTGTCTCTTGGTTTCTTCCAGGCTGTTACGGCGTCGATCCGGCCAGGGTCAGCAAGGAGTGGAAGTGTGCCCGCTGCAAAGCCAACGCCATGGTGGAGGTCAGGCAACACGATGTGACATCACACAATAACGGCGGCACCCGCGGAAACACACTAAAATACAATTTAAACCATATGCTTCTGATTGAATGTATAAACCTCCGCATAAACTGCCATCCTTAACCTCTTTTTTAACCTATGTTTACATGCTTTTTTTTATTTCTCTTTGCTATTTGGGCTTATTGGACCCTAAATAAAATAAAAACTAAGAATCATCTTTTGATATGATGTACTTAGTCCATAAGTACACAAATGTGTACTTCATGTTTAAAGTGACATGCTAATTCTTATTTTTACACTTTTTTTTCCCCAAATGCCACTGTATGTTATACTCTTCTGTAACCACCAGATGGCAGTATAAGTGTCCACATAAGTGGCCATAAGACCCCAATTCAGTAGTGTACAACATTTGGGAAATAAGAGCTAAAAGGTGCTGTCAACGCATGTGGCCAGTAAACCTTTTCAATATGTCCACAGCTAATCAAGTCCTGTTTCGCAGTGTTATTCATATTCCTAATTAGTATTGCTACCTATTGATAAGGGTGTCTCGATCTTATATTTGAATATCGCGCTAATATCAGCGAAAATCGGAAAATATCAGCTTGCATCCAAACTCTCAGATGAAAGCAGCGTGTTTACTTGTGTGGACAGCCATAAACATTTATCTTTCCTCCTATAAACACACAAGGTTGGTCTTTTCTAATGTTTTCGTGCAGTGAGTGTTCTTCAACCACTGGTGTGCCGTGGTAGGTTGTCATTTCACCTAATTTGGTTAAACATATTTTTTGCAAACCAGTAATTATAATCCGCAAATAGTGTGCCGTTGTTGAGTGTCTGTACTGTCTATAGCTCGGCAGAGTAACCATGTAAAACTATTCTATATTAGTAGTTGGCAGCCGGTAGCGAATTGCTTGGTCGTGATCACAATATGCAGACGGCAGCGTGCAGGTAAAAATGTCAGGTTCAGACCACAATGAAAAAGTTGACACCCCTAACGCGCCTATTGTGGAATGCTTTGAGGTGGGACATCAGAAGCTCCAAGTGGAATATTTTTTATTTCCCATTTGTCTTGAACGCAGCATTCAGTAAAGGGGAACATTATCAGCAGACTTATGTAAGTGTCAATATATACCTTGATGGTGCAGAATTTTTTTTAACCGATTTCCTAACTCTAAATGGGTGAATTTTGGCGAATTAAACGCCTTTCTGTTTATCGCGCTGGAGACGATGACGTCAGAATGTGACGTCGCCGAGGTAACACACCCACCATTTTCATTTTCAACACATTACAAACACCGGGTCTCAGCTCTGTTATTTTCCGTTTTTTTGACTATTTTTTGGAACCTTGGAGACATCATGCCTGGTGGGTGTGTTGTCGGAGGGTGTAACAACACTAACAGGGAGGGATTCAAGTTGCACCACTGGCCCGAAGATGCCAAAGTGTCTGCCGCCAGACCCCCATTGAATGTGCCAGAATGTCTCCACATTTGACCGGCGGTGCTAAGACAGACATGGCACAGAGATGTATGGATAACCTGCAGATGCATTTGCAACGATAGTCAACGAAATCACAAAGGTGAGTTTTGTTGATGTTGACTGCCAGCTAATCGATGCTAACATGCTACGCTAATCGATGCTAACATGCTATTTACCGGCGGTGCTAAAGTAGACATGGCACAGAGATGTATGGATAACCTGTAGATGCGTTTGCAACTATATTACGTTTCCTTCCACCCACATTTAATGCGAAACAAACACTTACCAATCGACGGATTTAAGTTGCTCCAGTGTCAAAAGATGCGAAAGTCCTGATCGTTTGGTCCGCACATTTTACCGGCGATGCTAACGCAGCTATTCGGCCATGCTATGACTATGAATAGCGTCAATAGCTAGTCGCTCAATAGCTTCAGTTTCTTCTTCAATACTTTCATACTCCAACCATCTGTTTCAATACATGCGTAATCTGTTGAATCTTTTAAGTCGCTGAAATCTGAGTTTGAATCCAAGCTAATGTCACTATATCTTGGTGTGGTATTCCCATTGTTTGTTTACATTGGCAGCACTGTGTGACGTCACAGGGAAATGGCCAGTGTCTTCGCAGAGAGCGAAAATAAGGCACTTTAAAGCTTTATTTAGGGCTATTCCGAGACTGGTAAAATTTGGAAAAAAAACTCAAAAAATACAAGCCACTGGGAACTGATTTTTATTTTTTTTAACCCTTTTGAAATTGTGATAATGTTCCCCTTTAAAGAGCTGTGAGGCCAGTGGTTGTGAGGCCGCCCCAAGCAGCCTAAAAGATGGACTCAAGACTTGTGCTGGGTTTCCGTTATGTTAGCCACTAGGCGATAATGTTGTCGTGTGTTGCAGAACTGCTGTTTGTGCTGCCTGAGGGGCGGGGCTCTGCAGAAGGCCAACAACAACAAGTAGGTTCGGTCTTTTCGGAGTGGAGCAGGGGCCACAGTCGCACCTGAGTAATGGCGGCGTGTGTCGCAGGTGGGTGCACGTGCTGTGCGCCGTAGCTGTGCTGGAGGCCCGCTTCGTCAACATCACAGAGAGGACTCCTGTGGATCTGAGTGGGATTCCCCTGCAGAGATTTAAACTGGTGAGCAGCTGCACAACGGCTAAGCACACAATATCACACAAGCGAGACATAGGTAATACGTTTCCTTAATATTGCAGTCTCAAGTAATTAGTATCAAATATTTAAAATTATCCAAGGCAGAAGCTTATTTGAAAGAATTCAGTAACAAACGTGTCCACATCATTCAACGTACTACGTGATGTGTAGGGATGAGTACCATCCATCCATCCATTTTCTACGGCTTGTCCCTTTCGGGGTCGCCGGAAGGTGCTGGAGCCTATCTCAAATACGTTCGGGCGGAAGGTGGAGTACACCCTGGACAAGTCACCACCTCATCACAGGGCCAACAGAGATAGACAACATTCACACACTATGGACCATAGTGTTGCCAATCAACCTATCCCCAGGTGCATGTCTTTGGAGGTGGGAGGGGCCTATCCCCAGGTGCATGTCTTTGGAGGTGGGAGGGGCCTATCCCCAGGTGGATGTCTTCGGAGGTGGGAGGGGCCTATCCCCAGGTGCATGTTTTTGGAGGTGGGAGGGGCCTATCCCCAGGTGCATGTCTTTGGAGGTGGGAGGGAATATCCCCAGGTGCATGTCTTTGGAGGTGGGAGGGGCCTATCCCCAGGTGCATGTCTTTGGAGGTGGGAGGGGCCTATCCCCAGGTGCATGTCTTTGGAGGTGGGAGGGGCCTATCCCCAGGTGCATGTCTTTTGGAGGTGGGAGGGAATATCCCCAGGTGCATGTCTTTGGAGGTGGGAGGGGCCTATCCCCAGGTGCATGTCTTTGGAGGTGGGAGGGGCCTATCCCCAGGTGCATGTCTTTGGAGGTGGGAGGAAGCCGGAGTACCCGGAGGGAACCATCGACATGTCACAGGGACAACATGCAAACTCTGCACAGTAAGATCCCGAGCCCGGGATTGAACTCATGACCTTCGTATTGTGAGGCACACGCACTCACCCTTCTACCACCGTGCTGCCCTGGACGAGTAACGTATCCGGTATTTTATTTTTTTACATTGACAGAATCCAGGCGGTCCTGAGTTTGTTCCCGGGTTTGGGATCTTTCTGTGTGGAGTTTTCAATCAATCAATCAATGTTTATTTATATAGCCCCAAATCACAAATGTCTCAAAGGACTGCACAAATCATTACGACTACGACATCCTCGGAAGAACCCACAAAAGGGCAAGGAAAACTCACACCCAGTGGGCAGGGAGAATTCACATCCAGTGGGACGCCAGTGACAATGATGACTATGAGAAACCTTGGAGAGGACCTCAGATGTGGGCAACCCCCCCACCCCCTCTAGGGGACCGAAAGCAATGGATGTCGAGCGGGTCTAACATGATACTGTGAAAGTTCAATCCATACTGGCTCCAACACAGCCGCGAGAGTTCAGTTCAAAGCGGATCCAAGACAGCAGCGAGAGTCCCGTCCACAGGAAACCATCCCAAGCGGAGGCGGATCAGCAGCGTAGAGATGTCCCCAACCGATACACAGGCGAGTGATCCATCCTGGGTCCCGACGAGCGGTCCATCCTGGGTCTCGACTCTGGACAGCCAGTACTTCATCCATGGTCATCGGACCGGACCCCCTCCACAAGGGAGGGGGGGACATAGGGGAAAAAGAAAAGAAACGGCAGATCAACTGGTCTAAAAAGGAGGTCTATTTAAAGGCTAGAGTATACAAATGAGTTTTAAGGTGAGACTTAAATGCTTCTACTGAGGTAGCATCTCGAACTGTTACCGGGAGGGCATTCCAGAGTACTGGAGCCCAAACGGAAAACGCTCTATAGCCCGCAGACTTTTTTTGGGCTCTAGGAATCACTAATAAGCCGGAGTCTTTTGAAGGCAGATTTCTTGCCGGGACATATGGTACAATATAATCGGCAAGATAGGATGGAGCTAGTTTTCATGTTCTCCCTGTGACTGTGTGGGTTCTCTCCGGGTGCTCCGGCTTCCTCCCACCTCCAAAGACATGCACCTGGGGATAGGCCCCTCCCACCTCCAAAGACATGCATCTGGGGATAGGCCCCTCCCACCTCCAAAGACATGCACCTGGGGATAGGCCCCTCCCACCTCCAAAGACATGCACCTGGGGATAGGCCCCTCCCACCTCCAAAGACATGCACCCGGGTATAGGTTGATTGGCAACACTAAATTGACCCTACTGTGTGAATGTTGTCTGTCTATCTGTGTTGGCCCTGTGACGAGGTGGCGAATTGTCAAGGGTGTACGTTGTCTTCCACCCGTGTGCAGCTGGGATAGGTTCCAGCACTCCCGGTGGATGAAAGTTGCTGAAAGACTAGCGTGTAGTTTGATTCTATTTTTAAAAAACATCTATACATACCATAAACCTTCATATCTGTATTCTCAGCTCTTGCTTGCCAGTGACAGTCACAACTACGCTACCAGGCTAGCCCAAAGAGGTGCTCTCACCCGTCTTAAACCCAAAAGGGATGTTTTGAAAAAGACTGTAATGTATCGGGCAATCACTTACTGGAATAGACTTCCACTATATCTGCTATCAATCACCAGCATAGTGGGCTTTAAGAATAGACTAAAAGGAGAAGTATTGCGTTAAGAGATTATTCTAGATTGTACCTAATGTCATGACTGTTTTTATTGACTATTGAGTATTTTATTGATTATGGGATAAGCAGCAGAAAATGGATGGATGATACTTTTTCGTCACTTATTGTTTGTCTTTGGTACACTGTGTATATTTTAGGCCGTTGGTTCTTTGTTTTATTTTTGCAAAAATGTATACAGTATATCTATTTTTATATTGCTATTTTTATCTTTGGTATGAAAATTATTATGTAACAAAATGTATTAGTATTTTTTGGTTCTTTGTTGTTGCTATTTTTGTATTATGACAATAGAGGAGTTCAAGTATCTAGGAGTCTTGTTCACGAGTGGGGGAAGAGTGGATGGTGAGATGGACAGGCGGATCGGTGTGGCGTCTTCAGTAATGCGGACGTTGTACCGATCCGTTGTGGTGAAGAAGGAGCTGAGCCGGAAGGCAAAGCTCTCAATTTACCGCTCGATCTACGTTCCCATCCTCACCTATGGTCGTGAGCTTTGGGTCATGACCAAAAGGATAAGATCACGGGTACAAGCGGCCCAAATGAGTTTCCTCCGCTGGGTGGCGGGTCTCTCCCTTAGAGATAGGGTGAGAAGCTCTGCCATCCGGGAGGAACTCAAAGTAAAGCCGCTGCTCCTCCACATCGAGAGGAGCCAGATGAGGTGGTTCGGGCATCTGGTCAGGATGCCACCCGAACGCCTCCCTAGGGAGGTGTTTAGGGCACGTCCAACCGGTAGGAGGCCACGGGGAAGACCCAGGACACGTTGGGAAGACTATGTCTCCCGGCTGGCCTGGGAACGCCTCGGGATCCCCCGGGAAGAGCTAGACGAAGTAGCTGGGGAGAGGGAAGTCTGGGCTTCCCTGCTTAGGCTGTTGCTCCCGCGACCTGACCTCGGATAAGCGGAAGAAGATGGATGGATGGACAATTTATTATTGGATCATGTTGTACTGCATTTTAATCTTTTGTTCTGTGTGTGATGTTTTTTGCCTGGACCCCAGGATGAATAGTCTCCACTGCGGTGTAGACTAATGGGGATCCTTAATAAACTAAACTAAACACGTAAGGGACAAGCAGTAAAAAATGGATGGATGGAAGAATCCAGAGGCTCCTACTGGGGCACCGACTCACATAAAATCCATCAACACAATGTAACGGTTCCTGAGTTGCGCGTGTCGTCACGTCCAGTTGCCGACTCAGCCCGCTCTTCGCACTTTTGACGCTTGTCCATCAGTCCAGCAGCACTGAGAGCGGACTCAGCCAAACGACCTCGAGGCAAGGTCGCAATTTTCAATGCCAGCAAAGTAATTGACTCAAAACGCTCCAGTGTAAGTAAAGTAAGGCGACATTTACTTAAAAATGCATCAACTTGACATGCTACTGATTAGCATTAGCGATTTTATATGGCGATTAAACACCCATCCATCCATCCATCCATCATCTTCCGCTTATCCGAGGTCGGGTCGCGGGGGCAACAGCCTAAGCAGGGAAACCCAGACTTCCCTCTCCCCAGCCACTTCGTCTAGCTCTTCCCGGGGGATCCCGAGGCGTTCCCAGGCCAGCCGGGAGACATAGTCTTCCCGACGTGTCCTGGGTCTTCCCCGTGGCCTCCTACCGGTTGGACGTGCCCTAAACACCTCCCTAGGGAGGCGTTCGGGTGGCATCCTGACCAGATGCCCGAACCACCTCATCTGGCTCCTCTCCATGTGGAGGAGCAGTGGCTTTACTTTGAGTTCATCCCGGATGGCAGAGCTTCTCACCCTATCTCTAAGGGAGAGACCCGCCACACGGCGGAGGAAACTCATTTGGGCCGCTTGTACCCGTGATCTTATCCTTTCGGTCATGACCCAAAGCTCATGACCATAGGTGAGGATGGGAACGTAGATCGAGCGGTAAATTGAGAGCTTTGCCTTCCGGCTCAGCTCCTTCTTCACCACAACGGATCGATACAACGTCCGCATTACTGAAGACGCCGCACCGATCCGCCTGTCGATCTCACCATCCACTCTTCCCTCACTCGTGAACAAGACTCCTAGATACTTGGACTCCTCCACTTGGGGCAGGGGCTCCTCCCCAACCCGGAGATGGCACTCCACCCTTTTCCGGGCGAGAACCATGGACTCCGACTTGGAGGTGCTGATTCTCATTCCGGTCGCTTCACACTCGGCTGCGAACCGATCCAGCGAGAGCTGAAGATCCCGGTCAGATGAAGCCATCAGGACCACATCATCTGCAAAAAGCAGAGACCTAATCCTGCGGTTACCAAACCGGAACCCCTCAACGCCCTGACTTGAGGATTAAACACCTCCAAATTTAATGAAAACTACAACTAAGATGCATGTTGCAATCAAACAGCTGGTGTGTAATAAGTAGAATACTTACAGAATTAACACTTTTTCGGGCAAACACACCCTCAACTGCCATCTCACGCCTTGGACTGGCGACGGTATTTGCAAAGTAAAAAGAGAGAATTGGTGGAGGCTGTGATGTCATCAGTACACAGCCAATCAGGGCAGGTGTGTGTTTGCGTCCCGAGCGCAGTCTGACGGCCGCTTGTTGTCGCCGCAGAAGTGTTACTACTGCAAGAAGAGGATGAAGAAGGCGTCGGGCTGCTGCGTGCAGTGCTCACACGGCCGCTGTCCCACCGCCTACCACCCCACCTGCGCGCAGGCCGCCGGCGTCCTCATGCAGCCCGACGAGTGGCCCTTCGTGGTGCACGTCACCTGCTGCCGACACAAAGGCCCCGCCCAGATCGAAGTAAGCGCCGATGCACTTTTCCTCCGTGTGTGCTTGACCGCGGCGCCCCCCCCCTCCCCCACAGCGCAACACGGCGGCCATGCACGAGCTGAGCGTGGGCCAGAAGGTGATCTGCAAGCACAAGAACGGCCGCTACTACCAGTGTGACGTGGTGCAGCTCTCCAAGGAGACCTTCTACGAGGTCAACTTCGACGACGGCTCCTTCAGCGACAATCTGTTCCCCGAAGACATCGTGGTAGGTCGCCCTCTCGGCTGCCAGCCGCGCACACGTCCTCGGGTGACGCTAACCCTGTTCCACGTGACCTCAGAGCCGAGACTGCGCCCAGCTGGGACCTCCCCCCAAGGGCGAGGTGGTCCAGGTGCGGTGGACGGACGGCCTCATGTACGGCGCCAAGTTTGAGGCATCCCGCGTCATCCAGATGTACCTGGTAGGATCCTCATCGTCTCCGCTGTTACACTTCAAGGCTTTGTTTTGGGTCGGGGTTGGGGATAGAGTTGGAGTTAAGACCGGTACTTTTTATAGGCAGTGGAGTACCGAATATGGTTAGTATCGCGGTACTATACTAGGACCGGTATACCGTGCAACCCTATTATAGGGTTGAGGTGAGGACCAGGATTTGTTTCAGGGTTGGGGTTTTGATTGGGTTTAGGAGTTTGGTCAAGGACTGTGCTTGGTTTTAGTGTTAGGTGTGGGGGTTGTTTGGGATTATGGTTAGTCATTTTGTTGGGGTTGGGAATTAGGATTAGGTTTAGGTTTGGTTTTAGGTTGGAATCAAGGCTTTTTAGGGTTAAGGTTAAGACTGGGGTTTGTTTTCGGGTTAGTGTTTTGATTGGGGTTGGGATTTTGGTCAAGGTTTTGGTTAGAGCTGGGGTTGGGTTTAGTGTTGAGGTTTTGTTTGGGGCTAGTGTTGGTGTTGTCAAGGTTTGGTTAGGACTGGGGTTGGGAATTAGGATTAGGTTCAAGGTTTTGTTTTAAATTGGAATCAAGTTTTTTGGGGGGGTTATAGGGTTAAGGTTAGGACTGGGGTTTGTTTTCAGGTTAGTGTTTGGACTGGGGTTGGCTTTGGCATCAAGTTTAGGGTATAGTTTGGATAGTTTGGTACTATACTAGGACCGGTATACTGTGCAACCCTATTATAGGGTTGAGGTCAGGACCAGGATTTGTTTCAGGGTTAGGGTTTTGATTGGGCTTGGGAATTTGGTCAAGGACTGTGCTTGGTTTTAGTGTTAGGTGTGGGGGTTGTTTGGGATTATGGTTAGTCATTTTGTTGGGGTTGGGAATTAGGATTAGGTTTAGGTTTGGTTTTAGGTTGGAATCAAGGCTTTTTAGGGTTAAGGTTAAGACTGGGGTTTGTTTTCGGGTTAGTGTTTTGATTGGGGTTGGGATTTTGGTCAAGGTTTTGGTTAGAGCTGGGGTTGGGTTTAGTGTTGAGGTTTTGTTTGGGGCTAGTGTTGGTGTTGTCAAGGTTTGGTTAGGACTGGGGTTGGGAATTAGGATTAGGTTCAAGGTTTTGTTTTAAATTGGAATCAAGTTTTTTGGGGGGGTTATAGGGTTAAGGTTAGGACTGGGGTTTGTTTTCAGGTTAGTGTTTGGACTGGGGTTGGCTTTGGCATCAAGTTTAGGGTATAGTTTGGATAGTTTGGTACTATACTAGGACCGGTATACTGTGCAACCCTATTATAGGGTTGAGGTCAGGACCAGGATTTGTTTCAGGGTTAGGGTTTTGATTGGGCTTGGGAATTTGGTCAAGGACTGTGCTTGGTTTTAGTGTTAGGTGTGCGGGTTGTTTGGGATTAGGGTTAGTCATTTTGTTGGGGTTGGGAATTAGGATTAGGTTTAGGTTTGGTTTTAGGTTGGAATCAAGGCTTTTAAGGGTTAAGGTTAAGACTGGGGTTTGTTTTCGGGTTAGTGTTTTGATTGGGGTTGGGATTTTGGTCAAGGTTTTGGTTAGAGCTGGGGTTGGGTTTAGTGTTGAGGTTTTGTTTGGGGCTAGTGTTGGTGTTGTCAAGGTTTGGTTAGGACTGGGGTTGGGAATTAGGATTAGGTTCAAGGTTTTGTTTTAAATTGGAATCAAGTTTTTTGGGGGGGTTATAGGGTTAAGGTTAGGACTGGGGTTTGTTTTCAGGTTAGTGTTTGGACTGGGGTTGGCTTTGGCATCAAGTTTAGGGTATAGTTTGGATAGTTTGGTACTATACTAGGACCGGTATACTGTGCAACCCTATTACAGGGTTGAGGTTAGGACCAGGATTTGTTTCAGGCTTAGGGTTTTGATTGGGCTTGGGAATTTGGTCAAGGACTGTGCTTGGTTTTAGTGTTAGGTGTGCGGGTTGTTTGGGATTAGGGTTAGTCATTTTGTTGGGGTTGGGAATTAGGATTAGGTTTAGGTTTGGTTTTAGGTTGGAATCA
Organism: Nerophis ophidion; assembly: GCF_033978795.1. Classification (NCBI taxonomy): domain Eukaryota; kingdom Metazoa; phylum Chordata; class Actinopteri; order Syngnathiformes; family Syngnathidae; genus Nerophis; species Nerophis ophidion. The sequence goes on along the minus strand of NC_084636.1, from coordinate 2,539,078 downwards.
AGGCTTTTTAGGGTTAAGGTTAAGACTGGGGTTTGTTTTCGGGTTAGTGTTTTGATTGGGGTTGGGATTTTGGTCAAGGTTTTGGTTAGAGCTACATTTGGGATTAGTGTTGAGGTTTTGTTTGGGGTTGGTGTTGGAATTTGGATCAAGGTTTGGTTAGGACTGTGTTTGGGAATTAGGATTAGGTTCAAGGTTTTGTTTTAAATTGGAATCAAGTTTTTTGGGGTGGTTATAGGGTTAAGGTAAGGACTGGGGTTTGTTTTCAGGTTAGTGTTTGGACTGGGGTTGGCTTTGGCATCAAGTTTAGGGTATAGTTTGGATTTGGGGATAGGGATTTGGTGTGAATTAGGGTTAAAGTGTTGATTAGGTTTTGGGTTGGTTTTAAAATTGAGGTTTTTGGTTTTGGTCCAGGATTAGGTTTAAGGTTTTAGTTAAGACTGGGATTGCTTATAGTGTTAAGGTTAGTGTTGGCGTTGGAATATTGGTCAAGGACTTTGGTTGGTTTTAGTGTTAGATGTGGGGGTTGTGTGGGATTATGGTTAGTCATTTTGTTGGGAATTAGGATTAGGTTTAATGTTTTGTTTTATGTTGGAATCAAGGTTTTTTGGGGGGTATAGGGTTAAAGTAAGGACACGGATTAGTTTCAGGGTTAAGGTTTTGATTGGGCTTGGGAGTTTGGTCAAGGACTGTGCTTGGTTTTAGTGTTAGGTGTGGGGGTTGTTTGGGATTAGGGTTAGTCATTTTGTTGGGGTTGGGAATAAGGATTAGGTTTGGGTTTGGTTTTAGGTTGGAATCAAGGCTTTTTAGGGTTAAGGTTAAGACTGGGGTTTGTTTTCAGGTTAGTGTTCTGATTGGGGTTGGGATTTTGGTCAAGGTTTTGGTTAGAGCTAGAGTTGGGTTTAGTGTTGAGGTTTTTTGGGGGGTTAGTGTTGGTGTTGGAATTTAGATCAAGGTTTGGTTAGGACTGGGGTTGGGAATTAGGATTAAGTTCAAAGTTTTGTTTTAAATCGGAATGAAGTTTTTTGGGGGGGTTATAGGGTTAAGGTTAGGACTGGGGTTTGTTTTCAGATTAGTGTTTGGACTGGGGTTGTCTTTGGCATCAAGTTTAGGGTATAGTTTGGATAGTTTGGTACTATACTAGGACCGGTATACTGTGCAACCCTATTATAGGGTTGAGGTCAGGACCAGGATTTGTTTCAGGGTTGGGGTTTTGATTGGGTTTAGGAGTTTGGTCAAGGACTGTGCTTGGTTTTAGTGTTAGGTGTGGGGGTTGTTTGGGATTATGGTTAGTCATTTTGTTGGGGTTGGGAATTAGGATTAGGTTTAGGTTTTGTTTAGGTTGGAATCAAGGCTTTTTAGGGTTAAGGTTAAGACTGGGGTTTGTTTTCGGGTTAGTGTTTTGATTGGGGTTGGGATTTTGGTCAAGGTTTTGGTTAGAGCTGGGGTTGGGTTTAGTGTTGAGGTTTTGTTTGGGGCTAGTGTTGGTGTTGTCAAGGTTTGGTTAGGACTGGGGTTGGGAATTAGGATTAGGTTCAAGGTTTTGTTTTAAATTGGAATCAAGTTTTTTGGGGTGGTTATAGGGTTAAGGTTAGGACTGGGGTTTGTTTTCAGGTTAGTGTTTGGACTGGGGTTGGCTTTGGCATCAAGTTTAGGGTATAGTTTGGATAGTTTGGTACTATACTAGGACCGGTATACTGTGCAACCCTATTATAGGGTTGAGGTTAGGACCAGGATTTGTTTCAGGGTTAAGGTTTTGATTGGGTTTAGGAGTTTGGTCAAGGACTGTGCTTGGTTTTAGTGTTAGGTGTGGAGGTTGTTTGGGATTAGGGTTAGTCATTTTGTTGGGGTTGGGAATTAGGATTAGGTTTAGATTTTGTTTAGGTTGGAATCAAGGCTTTTTAGGGTTAAGGTTAAGACTGGGGTTTGTTTTCGGGTTAGTGTTTTGATTGGGGTTGGGATTTTGGTCAAGGTTTTGGTTAGAGCTGGGGTTGGGTTTAGTGTTGAGGTTTTGTTTGGGGCTAGTGTTGGTGTTGTCAAGGTTTGGTTAGGACTGGGGTTGGGAATTAGGATTAGGTTCAAGGTTTTGTTTTAAATTGGAATCAAGTTTTTGGGGGGGGTTATAGGGTTAAGGTTAGGACTGGGGTTTGTTTTCAGGTTAGTGTTTGGACTGGGGTTGTCTTTGGCATCAAGTTTAGGGTATAGTTTGGATAGTTTGGTACTATACTAGGACCGGTATACTGTGCAACCCTATTATAGGGTTGAGGTTAGGACCAGGATTTGTTTCAGGGTTAGGGTTTTGATTGGGCTTGGGAATTTGGTCAAGGACTGTGCTTGGTTTTAGTGTTAGGTGTGCAGGTTGTTTGGGATTAGGGTTAGTCATTTTGTTGGGGTTGGGAATTAAGATTAGGTTTAGGTTGGAATCAAGGCTTTTTAGGGTTAAGGTTAAGACTGGGGTTTGTTTTCGGGTTAGTGTTTTGATTGGGGTTGGGATTTTGGTCAAGGTTTTGGTTAGAGCTGGGGTTGGGTTTAGTGTTGAGGTTTTGTTTGGGGCTAGTGTTGGTGTTGTCAAGGTTTGGTTAGGACTGGGGTTGGGAATTAGGATTAGGTTCAAGGTTTTGTTTTAAATTGGAATCAAGTTTTTTGGGGTGGTTATAGGGTTAAGGTTAGGACTGGGGTTTGTTTTCAGGTTAGTGTTTGGACTGGGGTTGGCTTTGGCATCAAGTTTAGGGTATAGTTTGGATAGTTTGGTACTATACTAGGACCGGTATACTGTGCAACCCTATTATAGGGTTGAGGTTAGGACCAGGATTTGTTTCAGGGTTAGGGTTTTGATTGGGCTTGGGAATTTGGTCAAGGACTGTGCTTGGTTTTAGTGTTAGGTGTGCAGGTTGTTTGGGATTAGGGTTAGTCATTTTGTTGGGGTTGGGAATTAGGATTAGGTTTAGGTTGGAATCAAGGCTTTTTAGGGTTAAGGTTAAGACTGGGGTTTGTTTTCGGGTTAGTGTTTTGATTGGGGTTGGGATTTTGGTCAAGGTTTTGGTTAGAGCTGGGGTTGGGTTTAGTGTTGAGGTTTTGTTTGGGGCTAATGTTGATGTTGTCAAGGTTTGGTTAGGACTGGGGTTGGGAATTAGGATTAGGCTCAAGGTTTTGTTTTAAATTGGAATCAAGTTTTTTGGGGGGGTTATAGGGTTAAGGTTAGGGTTACTAGGACCGGTATACTGTGCAACCCTATTACAGGGTTGAGGTTAGGACCAGGATTTGTTTCAGGGTTAGGGTTTTGATTGGGCTTGGGAATTTGGTCAAGGTTTTGGTTAGAGCTACATTTGGGATTAGTGTTGAGGTTTTGTTTGGGGTTAGTGTTGGAATTTGGATCAAGGTTTGGTTAGGACTGTGGTTGGGAATTAGGATTAGGTTCAAGGTTTTGTTTTAAATTGGAATCAAGTTTTTTGGGGGGGTTATAGGGTTAAAGTTAGGACTGGGGTTTGTTTTCAGGTTAGTGTTTGGACTGGGGTTGGCTTTGGCATCAAGTTTAGGGTATAGTTTGGATTTGGGGATAGGGATTTGGTTTGAATTAGGGTTAAAGTGTTGATTAGGTTTTGGGTTGGTTTTAAAATTGAGGTTTTTGGTTTTGGTCCAGGATTAGGTTTAAGGTTTTAGTTAAGACTGGGATTGCTTATAGTGTTAAGGTTAGTGTTGGCGTTGGAATATTGGTCAAGGACTTTGGTTGGTTTTAGTGTTAGATGTGGGGGTTGTTTGGGATTATGGTTAGTCATTTTGTTGGGAATTAGAATTAGGTTTAATGTTTTGTTTTATGTTGGAATCAAGGTTTTTTGGGGGGTATAGGGTTAAAGCAAGGACACGGATTAGTTTCAGGGTTAAGGTTTTGATTGGGTTTGGGAGTTTGGTCAAGGACTGTGCTTGGTTTTAGTGTTAGGTGTGGGGTTGTTTGGGATTAGGGTTTGTCATTTTGTTGGGGTTGGGAATAAGGATTAGGTTTGGGTTTGGTTTTAGGTTGGAATCAAGGCTTTTTAGGGTTAAGGTTAAGACTGGGGTTTGTTTTCAGGTTAGTGTTCTGATTGGGGTTGGGATTTTGGTCAAGGTTTTGGTTAGAGCTAGAGTTGGGTTTAGTGTTGAGGTTTTTTTGGGGGTTAGTGTTGGTGTTGGAATTTAGATCAAGGTTTGGTTAGGACTGGGGTTTGTTTTCAGGTTAGTGTTTGGACTGGGGTTGGCTTTGGCATCAAGTTTAGGGTATAGTTTGGATTTGGGGATAGGGATTTGGTTTGGATTAGGGTTAAAGTGTTGATTAACTTTTGGGTTGGTTTTAAAATTGAGGTTTTTGGTTTTGGTCCAGGATTAGGTTTAAGGTTTTAGTTAAATCTGGGATTTCTTATAGTGTTAAAGTTAGTGTTGGCGTTGGAATATTGGTCAAGGACTTTGGTTGGTTTTAGTGTTAGGTGTGGGGGTTGTTTGGGATTATGGTTTGTCATTTTGTTGGAGTTGGGAATTAGGATTAGGTTTAGGTTTAGGTTTTGCTTTAGGTTGGAATCAAAGTTTTTTAGAATTAAAGTTAGGACTGGGGTTTGTTTTCGGGTTAGTGTTTTGATTGGGGTTGGGATTTTGGTCAAGGTTTTGGTTATAGCTGGGGTTGGGTTTAGTGTTGAGGTTTTGTTTGGGGTTAATGTTGGTGTTGGAATTTGGATCAAGGTTTTGGTTAGGACTGAGGTTGGGAGTTAGGATTAGGTTCAAAGTTTTGTTTTAAGTTGGAATCAAGTTTTTTGGGGGGGTTAAGGTTAGGACTGGGGTTTGTTTTCGGGTTAGTGTTTGGATTGGGGTTGGAATTTGGATCACGGTTTTGGTTTGGACTGGGGTTGGTTTTGGCATCAAGTTTAGGGTGTAGTTTAGATTTGGGGGTAGGGATTTGGTTTGGATTAGGGTTAAAGTGTTGATTAGGATTTGGGTTGGTTTTAAAATTGAGGTTTTTGGTTTTGGTCCGGGATTAGGTTTAAGGTTTTGGTTAAAACTGGGTCCGGGATTAGGTTTAAGGTTTTGGTCAAGACTGGGATTACTTATAGTGTTAGTGTGAGTGCTGGCATTGGAATTTTGGTCAAGGACTCTGGTTGGTTTTAGTGTTAGGTGTGGGGGTTGTTTGGGATTAGGGTTAGTCATTTTGTTGGGGTTGGGAATTAGGATTAGGTTTAAAGCTTTGTTTTAGGTTGGAATCAAGGTTGTTTGGGAGGTATAGGGTTAAGGTTAGGACCAGAATTTGTCTCAGGGTTAGGGTTTTGATTGGGTTTTGGATTCTGGTCAAGGACTGTGGTTGGTTTTACTTTTAGGTGTGAGGGTTGTTAAGGATGAGGGTTAGTCCTTTTGTTGAGGTTGAGAATTATGATTAGGTTTAAGGTTTTTGGGGGGTTTTTTTGGGCTAAGCTAAGGTTAGTTTTCGGGTTAGTGTTTTAATTGGGGTTGGGATTTTGGTCAAGGTTTTGGTTGGAGCTGGGGTTGGGTTTAGTGTTGAGGTTTTGTTTGGGGTTAGTGTTGGTGTTGGAATTTGGATCAAGGTTTTTGTCAGGATTGGGGTTGGCTTTGGCATCAAGTTTAGGGTATAGTTTGGACTTGGGGATAGGGATTTGGTTTGGATTAGGGTTCAAGTGTTATTTAGGTTTTGGGTTGGTTTTAAAATTCAGGTTTTTGGTTTTGGTCTGGGTTTAGGTGTGAGGTTTTGGTTAAGACTGGTATTGCTTGTTGTGGTAGGGTTAGTGGAATTTAGGGTTAGTTGGAATTTGGATTGAGGTTTTGGTTGGGGCTGGGATTCTCATTAGGTTTAGGGTTTGGACAAGTGTGGCGGGCAAAGTGGGCGTGGCCTGTCAACAGTGTCCTTGCCCAGGTGGAGTTTGAGGACGGCTCCCAGCTGACGGCCAAGCGAGACGACGTGTACACGCTGGACGAGGAGCTACCCAAGAGGGTCAAGTCCCGACTGGTGAGTGACCGTTGCTGGTGTCCCCAAGTGGTCTCGCCCTGGCGCTTCATGTCGTCTCCGTGTGCGCAGTCCAAGGCGTCGGACATGAGGTTCGACGGCATCTTCGAGGACAAGGAGATCATCCAGGAGTCCAAGAGGCAACGGGTCATTAATTCACGGTACCGCGGCGACTACATCGAGCCCGTCATCTACAGAGCCATCATGGAGTAGCGCCACCATGGACCACTTGCATCAGGACCACGCCAGACTTTTTCTTTCTTTTTTACTCCTATTTTGAAAGGGCAGTATTTTCATTTGTCGGACAAAGCTCAGCAGGAAACAGGAAGAAGAGGCAAGGAAGCTACTTCACTTTTGTTTCCGGGACAGCGTCTTCACGCCGTCTTGCCTGTGACATCATCAAACATCTCTAGGTACCACGCACACACAACCAGTCCAATTTGGTATGTCTCAACATTTCAACTTCCTCTCTGCAAAAATGTCACTTTTTCCTATTTTTTGATACTAACTTATTCTAACAACTTTTACACGCGGAGACAAAACCCCTCAAAGTTTTCTATCGTCTCAACAAAACTTCATGCAAGACGTCAGAAAAAAAAAAGAATATAACAGCATTCCTTTTTTTTTAGGCGCTTTAAACCTTTTTCTAGATGCTCCTTCTATTTTTTCTACCACATAGATACATTTTAAAAGATTTTAATTAAGATTTTAAGAAATATATATATATTTTAACTCTGCCCCCATGGTTGTACTTTGTAATTTAAGTGTGCGAGGTTGACGTCGTCTGCGCTAATTTGCTTTTAGCACAACAACTTGTCTAGTTTTTGGCTGACTAGTAATATTGTTCATATACAGGAATTGTGTCTGTTTTGTGTGTAAATGTCATCTGTAAGTAGATAAGCTGAACTTCCACATTTTAAGTGTTTTTGTAAAACATTTGAGTAAAAAAAATATATAATATTATTAACAACCGTCCTCAGCCGAGCCAGTCTCTTTTTCTACAGTGTTGCATTCACATGTTCAACATAGAATTGGATTTTAGAGTCCTTTTAGTGTGGGGAACACTATTTGTGGAAATTTTGACGACGGCTAACGTTAAATTATTTTCTAGTGGTACAAAAAATAAATAAAACTTGCGTCCAGAACGCGATTTGTATTTTTAAATCGGAGCCAATAATAATTTAATTGATATTGTTGCATTGCCATCCTGTTTTTAAGTGTTAATTTTAGCATATTAGCATTACTTTTTAGCTAACTTTACGTTTTTTTTTCTCCAATTCCACAGACATACACCTTAGTCATTTAACCTGATATGTGACACGTTAACGGATAACAGGCTAATGTTAGCATGCTAAAAATCACAACTTTTTGCACTAAATTTTCCGCCAGTCATATAACTTGGTACATGACACTCGTAAACTGTTAGCTAAACAAGTTAGCACTTTAATGTTTACAAGTGTCCCGTACCAAGTTATATGACTCTGGCGGCAAATTTAGAGCAAAAAGTTATCATGCTGTGTAATTTGAAAAAAAAAAAAACTAAGTTAACATGTTAATGTTAGCATGTTTCTAAGCTAATGTGAACATGGTAATAGTTAGCTTGTGTCACATACCAAAGAATTACAGAGAAAAATAAAGTACAATTAGCTAAAGAAGTTAGCACATTGATGTTAGCATGCTCGTTGTACTCCCCCCCCCCGCCCCCCCCCTAATTCCTTGGTACGTGACACAATCCAATTATCATGCTCACATTAGCATGATAACATTAACATGATAACTTTTTGAGCTAATTTTGCAACCGTTTACCCCGATTCCAAATACATCCCTAATAAAAAAAAAAATGATTAAAAAAAAAAAAACTACAACTTTTTGGTAAGGGTCATTTATAACAACTCACTTCTAAAAGTACGTTTTTAGACTATCTCCATGCAACCAGAAGGACGTATGGCAAAATCGGTTTGAATCCAGAATGGATCCAAAATCGTCTGGAGTAAATGGCAGCAAATTTAGCTCAAAAAGTTATCATGCGGCCTAATTTGCGGAAAAAAAAACGTACAGTTAGCACGTCAATTTTAGCATGCTCGTAAGCTAACGTGAGCATGATAATAGTTAGCTTGTGTTACATACCAAAGAATAAGAGAGGGAAAAAAATAGTACAAGTAGCTAAAAAGTTAGCACTTTGATGTTAGCATGCTAGTTGTGTTCTCCCCTTCCCCTCTAATTCCTTGGAATGTGACACAAACCAATTATTGATTGATTGATTGATATATTTTTATTTCAAATATGCAAAAACAAAACAAAATAAACAAGAGCAAGCATGATCCAATACAGTGCTATAGCCTTAACGGCTATTATAACAAAATGCAAACAATGGAGAATAAAAAAAAAACAAATGAGCATTTGACTTTTTTTTTTTTTTTTACATATTTGAAAAGGAGTGAGAAGAAGTATACACTTATTTAATCCCACCCCTTTTCTTTTAATCATAAATTACTCCGAGCTCGAACTTCCTTGTTCACTCTATGTACAAACTTAATGAACTTGTATCTAAATAAATGATAAATATATACATACATATGCACACTACACACATACATGATACATATATACATACATATGCACACTACACACATACATAGCCACACCGTTACCACAAGTGCTCATGGAAATAGTATCATGAAAAAACAAAACAGAAAACAGTAGTACCAGTGCCTCAATGGGCAGCCCCTAACTCTTTTGTTACACAAGAAAGCCAATATCAAAGCCCTTCTTCATGTCTGTACCTCTGGAATACCATGTACCTAAACTTCTTTTTAAACTGGTTTATGTTTGAACATTGCTTTAACTCCACATTCAAACCATTCCATAGTTTCACTCCACAGATTGAAATACAAAAACGTTTGATGGTCGTTCTACAACTAAGCATTTTGAAATTAAAATTTCCCCTTAAGTTATAATCCCCCTCTCGTGTGCCGAACAATTTTTGAATGCTTCCTGGGAGTTTATTTATTTTGGCTTTATACATTACCTGTGCAGTTTGATACAAAATAATATCATTAAATTTCAATAATTTTGACTGTAAGAATAGTGAATGAGTATGGTCCAGATATCCAACCTTGTTGATGATGCGTGCAGCTCTTTTCTGAAGTATACTTATTGAGTTTAATGAGCTTTTATAATTATTCCCCCAGACTTCCACACAGTAGGTTAAATATGGTAAAACTAATGAACAGTAGAGAATGTGGAGTGATTTGTGATCTAGAACCTGCTTTGCTTTATTTATTACTGAGATGCTTCTTGACAGCTTAGACTGTACATGTTTTATATGTGCTTTCCAGTTAATTTGATAGTCAATTGTAACTCCAAGGAATTTTATTTCAAAAACCCTTTCAATATCCACCCCATCTATTTGTATCTGTACCCTTGTTTCACGTGTCCTCTTTCCAAACAACATTAACTTAGTCTTAGTCAGGTTTAATGACAATTTATTATAGTCAAACCAAGCTTTTAGTTTACTCATTTCTTCCATAATGACTTCCTGTAATTGATTTAAATTATCCCCTGAACAAAAAATATTAGTGTCATCAGCAAATAACACTAATTTCAAAGATGTAGACACTTTACAGATATCATTGATATACAGGATGAACAATTTTGGCCCCAACACTGACCCCTGGGGGACACCACAAGCAATGTCCAAACACCATGAACAGCAATTCCCCAACTTCACAAACTGTTGTCTCTTATTTAAGTAACTTTTAAGCCAGTCTAGTACAACTCCCCTGATTCCATACTTTTCCATTTTATTGATTAATATATCATGGTTAATTGTGTCAAATGCTTTTTTTAGATCAATAAATATTCCCATTGCATATTGTTTCTTGTCTATGGCATTTGTGATGTCCTCTATTGTTTCAATGATTGCCATTGATGTAGATCTGTTTGATCTAAACCCATATTGACAGTCAGGGAGGAAATTATGTTTTTCTATAAATGCATCTAACCTGTTATTGAATATTTTCTAATATTTTAGAGAATTGTGGAAGTAAAGAGACGGGTCTATAGTTTGTGAAGTGATGTTTGCTCCCAGTTTTAAACAGAGCTATAACTTTAGCTATTTTCATTTCATTCGGAAATGTGCCGGTTTGAAATGACAGATTACAGATATATGTTAATGGTTTTGATATTCCTGTAATGACATTTTTCACCAATGCCATACTAATGTCATTGCAGTCTGTGGACATTTTGTTCTTACATTTGTTTACAATATCCAACACTTCTTCTTCACCCACTGCATTTAAAAACATAGAATTGAGATTTATCTCCAACAATCCCTCCATATTTTTATTCACTAGAAGCATTTAAGTCTCACCTTAAAACTCATTTGTATACTCTAGCCTTTAAATAGACTCCCTTTTTAGACCAGTTGATCTGCCGTTTCTTTTCTTTTTCTTCCGGTCCGATCCGGTGGCCATGTACTGCTTGCCTGTGTATCGGCTGGGGACATCTCTGCGCTGCTGATCCGCCTCCGCTTGGGATGGTTTCCTGCTGGCTCCGCTGTGAACGGGACTCTCGCGACTGTGTTGGATCCGCTTTGGACTGGACTCTCGCGACTGTGTTGGATCCATTGTGGATTGAACTTTCACAGTATCATGTTAGACCCGCTCGACAGCCATTGCTTTCCTCCTCTCCAAGGTTCTCATAGTCATCATTGTCACCGACGTCCCACTGGGTGTGAGTTTTCCTTGCCCTTATGTGGGCCTACCGAGGATGTCGTGGTGGTTTGTGCAGCCCTTTGAGACACTAGTGATGTAGGGCTATATAAGTAAACATTGATTGATTGATTGATTGATATTTTTACCAGTTGTCCGTGGATCTGGGATTTTTGCTGCAAGTTCGGGTCCAATACTTACAAAGAATTTATTGAAGGCATTAGCTACATCTTCAATATTATCATTTTCTTTACCATCATTCATGAAATACGTTGGATAGTTATTTGAAGAGGTACTGTTTCTTATAATACTGTTTAATAAATTCCATATTCCTTTGATATTATTTTTATTATCATCTAGTAATTTCTTATAATAATCCCTCTTATTTGACCTCATAATATTAGTTAACTTGTTTTTATATTTTTTATATTTATTTTCTGCTTCTTTTGTTTTCAATCTTATAAATTCCCTGTAAAGAGTGTTTTTCTTTTTACAAGCATTTTGCAATCCCTTTGTGATCCAAGGACAATTCGTATACTTTCCTTTGCTGATGCATTCTTTTATTGGGCAATTTTTTATCATATAATGACCTAAATATTCTCAAAAATATATTGTAAGCACTATTAACATCACCATTTTCATAAATTACATCCCAATTCTGCTCCAGTAAATCATGTTTAAATGAACTAATGGATTCCTCTGATCTCCTTCTTCTGTATTGGGTTGGCTTTTCTAATTTTTTTGTCCTGTAGTTACCATCAAATATCAGAAAAACTGGGAGGTGGTCAGTGATATCTTTGATCAATAGCCCACTTACGGTCTTATTTTCAATATCGTTGGTAAATATGTTGTGGATTAGAGTGGCAGAGTGGGATGAAATTCGACTAGGTCTGGTGATTTTGGGATATAAACTTATACTGTACATTGTGTCAATGAAATGAACTATATCGTTATTTTTACTGGGATTTAAAAGGTCGATATTAAAGTCTCCACAAATGAAGACAGCTTTATTAACATTACTCTTCTTTGAAAACAGGCATTCCATCCAATCTGTAAAATGTGCAATGCGTGCACCTGGTGATCTGTATATACAACTAATAATCACATTTCTACTTTCTTCCATACAAATTTCAAGCGTTAGACATTCAAGTAAGTTATCAACCACAGTTGTCATATCATCCAGACGTTTGAATCTCAAGGTGCTATCCACATAGATTGCCACCCCTCCACCCCCCTTGTTTTGTCTATTTATATTAATAAAGTCATAACCATCCAGTTCAAAATCTGACACGTTTTCACTGTTAATCCAAGTTTCAGATACTGCAATTATGTTAAATGGTTGTGAAAATGTGTGTAAATAGTCCTTGAAATTCCTATTTAAGCTTCTACTATTAAAATGGATAATTGATAATTTGCCTTTGGTAATAATATTCTGGTTGTACTGTTCATTGGTATAGTAGCAGCAGTTCTCATTGGTATTGAGGAGGAAATTATTGTCCGGGTCTACATCCTGTTCCATGTCTTGTAGGTGGTGCTCAGTGTATTGGGATGTTTTCAACTGTACTTTGTCATATTCACTTATCAACTGAATGATGTGGCTCGTGTCATGGCTTGCATCTTGCGTATTGTCAATGTGTGTCATGATTGGGTTGAGTCGCTTTTACCTTACAGTCCAGTTCAAACGTCATATTCGTTCAGATCTTCCATGTTTCTAATCACCAGCACTTTGGCCTTCTCCGGAGTACCGTTGAGTTTGATGAACACTTTACAGTTCGCTGTCCAAGTTTGTAGAATTTTCTTCTCTCTCCTCAATTTGGCGTGCTTTTCGAGCTATATCAGCATTTCGTTTGGTCAAATGGTCGTTCATGTAAACGTTTGTTCCTTTTAGCTTCCTTCCCTGTTTTAGCAACGCGATCTTGTGCTTCCTGTTTACAAACCTCAGGATAACGCTCGGCTTGTCGTTTGTCCCTCTCCTGGGCAAAAGGTGACATGCTTATCTGTATACTCTAGCCTTTAAATAGACCTCCTTTTTAGACCAGTTGATCTGCCGCTTCTTTTCTTTCTCCTATGTCCCCCCCCTCCCTTGTGGAGGGGGTCCGGTCCGATGACCATGGATGAAGTACTGACTGTCCAGAGTCGAGACCCAGGATGGACCGCTCGTCGGGACCCAGGATGGACCGCTCGCCTGTATCGGTTGGGGACATCTCTACGCTGCTGATCCGCTTGAGATGGTTTCCTGTGGACGGGACTCTCACTGCTGTGTTGGAGCCACTATCGATTGAACTTTCACAGTATCATGTTAGACCTGCTCGACATCCATTGCTTTCGGTCCCCTAGAGGGGGGGGGGTTGCCCACATCTGAGGTCCTCTCCAAGGTTTCTCATAGTCAGCATTGTCACTGGCGTCCCACTGGATGTGAATTCTCCCTGCCCACTGGGTGTGAGTTTTCCTTGCCCTTTTGTGGGTTCTTCCGAGGATGTTGTAGTCGTAATGGTTTGTGCAGTCCTTTGATACATTTGTGATTTGGGGCTATATAAATAAACATTGATTGATTGATTGATTTGATGCTGTTAGTCCAGTTGTATATCCTTGGACTGCATGAAGACCGCTACCTGTCGCTCAATTGAAATGACATCCAACTCCGCCGGCTCCCCTCCATTTGCTGGGGTTACAGCTCGTGCGTAAGACCGGGGTTTGATGCTAAGTCCGGTGATGATCACGTCATTGATCCGTGTATACTGTTCAAAATCAGCAACTCTGTTCTCCAGAATTGCAATGTTCTTGTCTTTCTCCAAATTGTCATCTCTTATCTAACCCAGCTGCACAACAAGGGCCATGATTGTTTTCTGCTGCTCCTTGATTGTAGCAACTTCCTCGATCAGAGTATCGATCGCCTTTTTAAGTTCACTATAATCAGCCTTGGGCGCCGTCTCGTCTTTTCCTGCCAAAACGCTCGGAGCTGATTCTGATGACTATAATACATGCTATATATATTATCATGCTAACGTTAGTTTGCAAGCATGATAACATTAGCGCGGGCTTCACGGTGGCAGAGGGGTTAGTGCGTCTGCCTCACAATACGAAGTTCCTGCAGTCCTGGGTTCAAATCCAGGCTCGGGATCTTTCTGTGTGGAGTTTGCATGTTCTCCCCGTGAATGCGTGGGTTCCCTCCGGGTACTCCGGCTTCCTCCCACCTCCAAAGACATGCACCTGGGGATAGGCCCCTCCCACTTCCAAAAACATGCACCTGGGGATAGGTTGATTGGCAACACTAAATGGTCCCTAGTGTGTGAATGTTGTCTGTCTATCTGTGTTGGCCCTGCGATGAGGTGGCGACTTGTCCAGGGTGTACCCCGCCTTCCGCCCGATTGTAGCTGAGATAGGCGCCAGCGCCCCCCGCGACCCCGAAAGGGAATAAGCGGTAGTAAATGGATGGATGGATGGATAACATTAACATGCTAACTTTTTGAGCTATTTTTGCAACCGTTTACCCCGATACCAAATACATTTCTCATTTTTAAAAATCGATTAAAAAAACAAAAACTTTTTGGTAAGGGTCATTTACAACAACTCACTTTATATAGGGGTGGTAAAGCTCGATTGGTAGAGCGGGCGTGCCAGCAACTTGAGGGTTCCAGGTTCGATCCCCACTTCCACCATCCAAGTCACTGCTGTTGTGTCCTTGGGGGAAGACACTTGAGCCACCTGCGCCCAGTGCCACCCACACTGCTTTAAATGGAACATAGATATTTGAGTTTGACTATGTAAAAGCGCTTTGAGTCACTAGAGAAAAGTGCTATATAAATATAATTCACTTCACTTTTAAAAGTGAGTTCTTAGACCAAGGGTCAGCAACCTTTTTGAAAGCAAGAGCTACTTCTTGGGTACTGATTAATGCCAAGGGCTACCAGTTTGATACACACTTAAATACATTGCCAGAAATAGCCAATTTGCTCAATGTACCTTTTAATAAATAAATCTATATACCGGTGTATATATATATATTAAAAAAAAAGGGTATTTCTGTCTGTCGTTCCGTCGTACATTTTTTTTTTAGGGAAGGTTTTTTGTAGAGATTAAATTATGAAAAAAAAAACCACTTAATTGAACGGTTTAAAAGAGGAGAAAATATGAAAAAAAGGAAAATTTAATTTTGAAACATAGTTTATCTTCAATTTTGACTCTTTAAAATTCAAAATTCAACAGAAAAAAAGAAGAGAAAAACTAGCTAATTCGAATCTTTTTGAAAAAAAATTAAAAAAGAATTTATGGAACATCATTAGTAATTTTTCCTGATTAAGATTTTATAATTTTGATGACATGTTTTAAATAGGTTAAAATCCAATCTGCACTTTGTTAGAAAATATAACAAATTTGACCAAGCTATATTTCTATCAAAGAAAAATCATTATTTCTTCTCGATTTTCCAGAACAAAAATTTTAAAAGCAATTCAAAAAACTTTGCAATTAAGATTTTAAATTTTATTCTACAGATTTTCTACATTTGCCAGAATAATTTTTGTATTTTAATCATAAGTTTGAAGAAATATTTCACAAATATTCTTCGTCGAAAAAACAGAAGCTAAAATGAAGAATTAATTTAAAATGTATTTATTATTCTTTACAATAAAAAAAAATATTTACTTGAACATTGATTTAAATTGTCAGGAAAGAATTTAAAAGGTAAAAAAGTATATGTGTTTAAAAATCCTAAAATCATTTTTAAGGTTGTATTTTTTTCTCTAAAATTGTCTTTCTGAAAGTTATAAGAAGCAAAGTAAAAAAATGAATGTATTTAAAAAAGTGAAGACCAAGTCTTTCCAATATTTTTCTTTGATTTTTTTTTTAATTGAATTGAATTTAATTATATTTATATAGCGCTTTTCTCTAGTGACTCAAAGCGTTTTACATAGTGAAACCCAATATCTAAGTTACATTTAAAGCAGTGTGGGTGGCACTGGGAGCAGGTGGGTAAAGTGTCTTGCCCAAGGACACAACGGCAATGACTAGGATGGCGGAAGCAGGAATCGAACCTGCAACCCTCAAGTTGCTGGCACGGCCACTCTACCAACCGAGCTATTCTATTTGAGTTTTGTCTCTCTTAGAATTAAAAATGTCCAGCAAAGCGAGACCAGCTTGCTAGTAAATAAATACAATTTAAAAAATAGAGGCAGCTCACTGGTAAGTGCTGCTATTTGAGCTATTTTTAGAACAGGCCAGCGGGCGACCGTGTTGGTGACCCCTAATATAAACCATCTCCCTGCAACCAGAAGTACTTTCTCTAACTGGTAACCTGTTTCAAAAAAGTCTCATAATTGTGGCAAAATCGGTTTGAATCCAGAATGGATCCTAAATCGTCACCCCAGGAATGGGATGGAATTGTTCGATGCCCAAAGAAATGTTCATACTGGTCTTATCAACTTCTTAATAAATTGGGAGATTTATTCCAAAAGACGTTAAATTACAAGCAGGTTGCCATGACGACATAAACAGCGCCCCCTTGTGGAGACAATGTTTGTTGTCTTGTCACAGTCAGAAGCTGTGTCACATGGGCCAGAGTCCAACAGTATAAATCCGTGGGGGGGTCACGTGACCGGCGTTCACTTGACGTCCAGCTTGACTTTGATGTTCATGGCGGCGAGCTCGGCCACAAAGTAGCGGAAGACGTATGGCACCGACACAGAGTCGATGGAGTCGCTTTTGCCGCACAGCATGCAGGCGGTCTTGCGGTGGCGCGTGGACGACCAGTGGGGCGGCGGCTTCTCCAGCAGCGGCGACATCAAGCTGCCGCAGTCCACGCACACCTGCGCCACCGAGCGGTCGGAGCAGTTGAAGAGGCGGTCGTGCAGCAGGAAGGAGGCGCCGTGCGCCAGCAGGGCGTCGCGCTCCATCTCCCCGAAGCGGATGCCGCCCTGGATGTTCCTCCCGCCCACCGGCTGGTTGGTCACCTTGTCTCGCGCCCCCGTGGTGCGCACCTGGAACTTGTCCGACACCATGTGACGCAGCCGCTGGTAGTAGACCACGCCTATGAAGATGTCCGCCTCCAGCTCCAGGCCGCTGGTGCCGCTGTAGAGGCGCTCCGTGCCGTAGTGGTTGTAGCCGCCCGCCCGCAGCATCCGCCCGAAGTACTCCAGGGCCGAGTTGTCCTCGGAGAAGGTGAAGGGCGTGGCGTCGTGACTCAGGCCGTGCAGGGCGCCCGACTTGCCCGCCATGCTCTCGATGAGCATGCCGATGGTCATGCGCGAGGGGAAGCCGTGGGGGTTGAAGAGGATGTCCGGACTCATGCCGCTCTCGCTGAAGGGCATGTCCTCGGGCGGCCACAGGCGGCTCAGGATGCCCTTTTGGCCGTGGCGGCTGGCGAACTTGTCCCCGATGACCGGGTTCCTGGGCACGCGCACCGTGATGCACACGCGCTTGAAGGGCCCCGTGCCCGCGTCGTTGCTGCACACCTTGATGTTGTCCACCACGCACGCCTCCTGGCTCCTGGAGGAGACCACATGCATTAACACCTTATAATGGGACTGTCCCTCCAGAAACTAGGTGGAGGAGAGAAAAAAACAATTCACACCCGAAGCGAGATTTATAATTTTCAAAATCTTTATATTTTTAAGAACGGCAGCCAAGTGGAGCGTTTGTAACAAAACAAACATATTTTAGTACCAAAAAAAAAAACCTAATCACGAACATTGCGATTAAATCAAAAAACCTAACCCTAAAACTAAAAATCGCACTCTAGCGCCCCGTAGGAATAAAACAGACAAAACTGCTCCTAGGAAGAAAACACAGACAAAACTGCCTGTAACTTCCAGTAGGAATGTCGTAGAGACATTAACAAAAACCACTATGTAGGTCTCACTTAGACCTACATTTCATATAGTGACAACCCCCAGCAAAAATCAACAGGAAGTTTGCAATCCCCCCTTCAAAACAAAACTTTTGTAAACACCGGTCAACTTTTTTCAAACATTATCTCCTCTGAGGGCGTTTGTCGTGTTGGCTTCAAACTAGCACTGGAGAGAGATTGAACCCTTCTGATTAAAAGTTGATGAAAGAGTTTTAATTACTGCTACGGTTTTGATTTCATCAGCGTTCAACGAACCGCTGCGCTAAAAACTATTTCAAAGATGGCCGCCGTGCGCAGACAGTGAGGGAGACATTTCTTTTCCTTATTTTTCTCCATACCGTCTGCTGCTGTTGCGCACGCACCAACATTCGTGAAGGAGGGGCTGTGATCGTCTATACCAAGATGGCTGCCAGGTGCCGTAGCTAAGCCGGTATGTTTTAAAGTTGTCGTTTGCCTGCATATCGTAAAAACAACCGTCCAACATTTTACAACTAATTGTCCCCTTATAGGTGCCGACCATCAGGGCCGAGTTGCGACGAGAGAGTGTGTCGATGTTAAGATATTACGCCAAGTTGGTAAGTCCGTTTGCTGATAGTAGCTACTAGCCGTACCCATGTATTTTCAATGGGCGATTAGCATCGCGTTTTAATCCCATGTCTCTGCTCCGATTGAATTTCTTTGTATGTGGAGTCTTTATTTTGGGTACTTATATATGGTGCCTGACTGTTGTGCCGTTTTAAGGCCATCTGCACTTTTAAAGCGCCGAGTTGGTAGGTCTATTTGTTTGCTAATAGTAGCTACTAGCCGTACCCATGTATTTTCATTCTAACTTATCTGTCAGTAGACACATGGTGGAAGGTAAAAACTACAACACTTATAATAAAAAGTAGTGTATAGTTCTAACTCAGGGGTCAGCAACCTTTTTGAAAGCAAGAGCTACTTCTTGGCTACTGATTAATGTGAAGGGCTACCAGTTTGATACACACTTAAATAAATTGCCAGAAATAGCCAATTTGCTCAATTTACCTTTTAATAAATACATCTATATACATGAAAAAATGGGTATATGTCATTCCGTTGTACATTTTTTTTCCTTTTACGGAGGTTTTTTGTAGAGAATAAATGATGAAAAAAACACTTAATTGAACGGTTTAAAAGAGGAGAAAACACGAAAAAAAATAAAAGTTTATCTCAATTTCGACTCTTTAAAATTCAAAATTCAACCGAAAAAAAGAACAAAAAAACTAGCTAATTTGAATCTTTTTGAAAAAATAAAAAAATAATTTATGGAACATCATTAGTAATTTTTCCTGATTAAGATTAATTTAAGAATTTTGATGACATGTTTTAAATAGGTTAAAATCCAATCTGCACTTTGTTAGAATATATAACAAATTGGACCAAGTTATATTTCTAACAAAGACGAATCATTATTTCTTCTAGATTTTCCAGAACAAAAATATTAAATAATTTCAAAATACTTTGAAATAAGATTTAAATTTGATTCTACGGATTTTCTAGATTTGCCCGAATATTTTTTTTGAATTTTAATCATAAGATTGAAAAAATATTTCACAAACATTCTTCGTCGAAAAAAACAGAAGCTAAAATGAAGAATTAAATTAAAATGAATTTATTATTCTTTACAATAAAAAAAATACATTTACTTGAACATTGATTTAAATTGTCAGGAAAGAAGAGGAAGGAATTTAAAAGGTAAAAAGGTATTTGTGTTTAAAAATCCTAAAATCTTTTTTAAGGTTGTATTTTTTCTCTAAAATTGTCTTTCTGAAAGTTATAAGAAGCAAAGTAAAAAAAAAAATAAATGCATTTATTTAAACAAGTGAAGACCAAGTCTTTCAAATATTTTCTTGGATTTTCAAATTCTATTTGAGTTTTGTCTCTCTTAGAATTAAAAATGTCCAGCAAAGCGAGACCAGCTTGCTAGTAAATAAATACAATTTAAAAAATAGAGGCAGCTCACTGGTAAGTGCTGCTATTTGAGCTATTTTTAGAACAGGCCAGCGGGCGACTCATCTGGTCCTTACGGGCGACCACGTTGGTGACCCCTGGCATGGAGTTTTTCTAACTTATATCTGTCAGTAGACACGTTATGGAAGGTAAAAACTACAATATAATACAAAGTAGTGTGTTGTTCTAACTTCTATCTGGGAAGCCGTCTGCTGCTGTTGCGCACGCACCAACATTAGTGAAGGAGGGGCTGTGATCGTCTATACCAAGATGGCTGCCAGGTGCCGTAGCTAAGCCGGTATGTTTTAAAGTTGTCGTTTGCCTGCATATCGTAAAAACAACCGTCCAACATTTTACAACTAATTGTCCCATCATAGGTGCCGACCATCAGGGCCGAGTTGCGACGAGAGAGTGTGTCGATGTTAAGATATTACGCCGAGTTGGTAAGTCTGTTTGCTGATAGTAGCTACTAGCCGTACCCATGTATTTTCAATGGGCGGTTAGCATCGGGTTTTAATCCCATGGTTCTGCTCCGATTGAATTTCTTTGTATGTGGAGTCTTTATTTTGGGTACTTATATTTGGTGCCTGACTGTTATAGCGTTTTAAGGCCATCTGCACTTTTAAAGCGCCGAGTTGGTAGGTCTATCTGTTTGCTAATAGTAGCAACTAGCCGTACCCATGTATTTTCATTCTAACTTATCTGTCAGTAGACACATGGTGGAAGGTAAAAACTACAACACTTATAATAAAAAGTAGTGTATAGTTCTAACTCAGGGGTCAGCAACCTTTTTGAAAGCAAGAGCTACTTCTTGGGTACTGATTAATGCCAAGGGCTACCAGTTTGATACACACTTAAATAAATTGCCAGAAATAGCCAATTTGCTCAATTTGCCTTTTAATAAATACATCTATATACATGAAAAAATGGGTATATGTCATTCCGTTGTACATTTGTTTTCCTTTTACGGAAGGTTTTTTGTCGAGAATAAATGATGAAATAAACACTTAATTGAACGGTTTAAAAGAGCAGAAACCATGAAAAAAAATAAAAGTTTATCTCAATTTCGACTCTTTAATATTCAAAATTCAACCGAAAAAAAGAACAAAAAAACTAGCTAATTCGAATCTTTTTGAAAAAATAAAAAAATAATTTATGGAACATCATTAGTAATTTTTCCTGATTAAGATTAATTTAAGAATGTTTATGACATGTTTTAAATAGGTTAAAATCCAATCTGCACTTTGTTAGAATATATAACAAATTGGACCAAGCTATATTTCTAACAAAGACAAAACATTATTTCTTCTAGATTTTCCAGAACAAAAATGTTAAATAAATTCAAAATACTTTGAAATAAGATCTAAATTTGATTCTACGGATTTTCTAGATTTGCCAGAATATTTTTTTTGAATTTTAATCATAAGATTGAAAAAATATTTCACAAATATTCTTCGTCGAAAAAACCAGAAGCTAAAATGAAGAATTAAATTAAAATGAATTTATTATTCTTTACAATAAAAAAAATACATTTACTTGAACATTGATTTAAATTGTCAGGAAAGAAGAGGAAGGAATTTAAAAGGTAAAAAGGTATATGTGTCTAAAAATCCTAAAATCATTTTCAAAGTTGTATTTTTTCTCTAAAATTGTCTTTCTGAGAGTTATAAGAAGCAAAGTAAAAAAAAAAAAAAAATGGATTTATTTAAACAAGTGAAGACCAATTCTTTCAAATATTTTCTTGGATTTTCAAATTCTATTTGAGTTTTGTCTCTCTTAGAATTAAAAATGTCCAGCAAAGCGAGACCAGCTTGCTAGTAAATAAATACAATTTAAAAAATAGAGGCAGCTCACTGGTAAGTGCTGCTATTTGAGCTATTTTTAGAACAGGCCAGCGGGCGACTCATCTGGTCCTTACGGGCGACCACGTTGGTGACCCCTGGCATGGAGTTTTTCTAACTTATATCTGTCAGTAGACACGTTATGGAAGGTAAAAACTACAATATAATACAAAGTAGTGTTGTTGTAACTTCTATCTGGGAAGCCCAGACTTCCATATATATATATATTGGTCCCGTCCATCGCTTTAATGCAGGGGTGCCCATTACGTCGATTGCGAGCTACCAGTCGACCGCGGGGGGTGTGTCAGTCGATCTCCAGCCAGGCTTTTAAAAAAAATAGACCTAAAAATTAGTGATCATCAATCTTCACCAAGACGTCACTTAAATGACATTCACGGTACCGGAGGGTCTTGTGAGATGACGCTGGCTGCTGCAAGATCATTATTATGAAAATATGACCGAGAGGAAGGCCAGAAACACTTTTTATTTCAACAGACTCTCGCGCCGTACCTTCCGTCAAAACTCTAAAGGCCGACTGCACATTTCCTATCTTCACAATAAAAGCCCTGCTTCATGCTGACTCTTATTTTGTTAGCGCGGGCAGCATGAAGCAGGGCTTTTATTGTGAAGATAGGAAATGTGCAGTCGGCCTTTAGAGTTTTGACGGAAGGGACGGCGCGAAAGTCTGTTGAAATAAAAAGTGTTTCTCGCCTTCCTCTCTGTCATTTTTTCATAATAATGAACTGGCAGCAGCCAGCGTCATCTCACAAGACCCTCGGGTGCCGTGAATGTCAATCAAGCAAGCTACGGAATTTGCCGCCAATGTTTTTCTTGTAAAGTGTATGGAAGCTGGATGAATTAGATGCCAAAACCAACCACTTTCATGTGGTATTGTACAGAAAGGACAACTTTTTTTCTCCTCCATTTGAAAATGTGGGCGTTATCATCATTACTGTCTGATTCCAATCAATGCAAGTCATCAGAATCAGGTAATACACCAACTTATATTCTTGTCTTTGTGAAAGAAAGACATCTATATGTGTTACACATGCTTGTATTATCATTAAACACATTTAACTTGTTTACAAAAATGTCTCTTTCATAAATAAATAAATATAAATGATATATATATAAATGAGGTGGATCCCCTCGAGTTGGTCAATTGAAAAGTAGCTCGCCTGCAGAAAAAGTGTGGGCACCCCTGCTTGAATGGATCATGTTTTTGTCTTCCTCCAAGTTATCCCTCCATTATATACGTCAACATTTGCTTGTCTGAGAGCCACAAGTAGATTGCCGTCCTGCGGGGAAAGGGAGACGTACTTGTAGTAGGCCACGCAGGACTGTCCTGTGTTGGGGTTGATGTAGCTGTAGTAGGGGTCCCCGTATTGCAGCGTGGCCCCGACGGCAGGGAGTCCGTCAGCGTCCAGTCTGTCCCCCACCTTGGGGTCGCCGGGCTTGGTCCCGAACACCACGCCGTCCTGGCCGCGCGCCTTGTCGGCCAGGTCCACCAGGTCGGTCTTGTAGATGCAGCCGTGAGCGAAGCCCCGCTCCCACGAGGCCTTGTTGACGATCTGAGCAGCAGGGGGGCGCGCGTCAGGGGACAAACTGGGCGGAAGGAAGGAGGGCGACTCACCATGGCGTCCTCCATGTCGTAGCCCGTGTAGGAGATGACGGCCACCACGGCGTTGGTGCCGCTGGGGTAGTTGTCCAGCTTGTAGTGGTCGTACATGTGGGGCCTCACCAGGGGGCTCTGCGGGGTCTGCAGGCGGTACAGCTTGTTGTCGGAGCGCTCCAGGAAGGCGTGCAGCGGGAAGCCCATGGTCTGTTTACCTGGCGAGGAAGACCACCTTTAGAGGGCCCGAGGCGCGTCTCCCGAGCACCGCCACCGCCGCACTTACCCATCTGACACTGGTACATGTTCCTGGGACTCTGGTTGTGGTCCGAGTAGGGGATGAAGTTGGCCACCACGCTCAGCATGCTGTGGGGGAAGAGCTCCTGGTGGGTGGTCACGCCCGGCTCCACCTCCTCCTCCGTGACGCCCACGTTGATGTAGAGCTGCACACGTCAACAACACCCAAACAGACCATCAGCACCCTGAAGCTTTTTCTGATGGCAAAAAGTTCAAAGTGTGATGATAACCTTAGAACAGAAAAATATATTTTACTGTTAAATTCCGCACTATACTCCGTGACTTTTTCCCTACGCTTTGAACCCTGCGGTTATAAAACGGTGCGGCTAATTTATGTCATGTTCGCGTTAGCTTGCAAGCATGCTAACATTAGCGTGCTAACTTTTTGCGCTAAATTTGCAACCGTTTACTCCAGAGTCATATAACTTGGCGCATGACACTTGTAAGATGTTAGCATGCAAACGTAAGCATGCTAACATTAAAGTGCAATTTTTTTTTAGCTAATTGTCCCCCCCCCCCCCCCCTCAGTTCACCAGCCATACACCTCAGTCATATAACTTGGTATGTGACACAAGCTAACTATTAGCATGCCAACGTGACGCCCACGCTGATGTAGAGCTGCACACGTCAACAACACCCAAACAGACCATCAGCACCCCTGAAGCTTTTTCTGATGGCAAAAAGTTCAAAGTGTGATGATAACCTTAGAACAGAAAAATATATTTTACTGTTAAATTCCGCACTATACTCCGTGACTTTTTCCCTACGCTTTGAACCCTGCGGTTATAAAACAGTGCGGCTAATTTATGTCATGTTCGCGTTAGCTTGCAAGCATGCTAACATTAGCGTGCTAACTTTTTGCGCTAAATTTGCAACCGTTTACTCCAGAGTCATATAACTTGGCGCATGACACTTGTAAGATGTTAGCATGCAAACGTAAGCATGCTAACATTAAAGTGCATTTTTTTTTTAGCTAATTGTCCCCCCCCTCCCCTCAGTTCACCAGCCATACACCTCAGTCATATAACTTGGTATGAGACACAAGCTAACTATTAGCATGCCAACGTGACGCCCACGCTGATGTAGAGCTGCACACGTCAACAACACCCAAACAGACCATCAGCACCCTGAAGCTTTTTCTGATGGCAAAAAGTTCAAAGTGTGATGATAACCTTAGAACAGAAAAACATCCGTGACTTTTTCCCTACGCTTTGAACCCTGCGGTTATAAAACAGTGCGGCTAATTTATGGCTTTAGTGTTAGCTTGCAAGCATGCTAACATTAGCGTGCTAACTTTTTGCGCTAAATTTTCAACCGTTTACTCCAGAGTCATATAACTTGGCGCATGACACTTGTAAGATGTTAGCATGCAAACGTAAGCATGCTAACATTAAAGTGCAATTTTTTTTAGCTAATTCCCCCCCTCTGTAGTTCACCAGCCATACACCTCAGTCATATAACTTGGTATATGACACAAGCTAACTATTAGCATGCCAACGTGACGCCCACGCTGATGTAGAGCTGCACACGTCAACAACACCCAAACAGACCATCAGCACCCTGAAGCTTTTTCTGATGGCAAAAAGTTCAAAGTGTGATGATAACCTTAGAAGAGAAAAACATCCGTGACTTTTTCCCTACGCTTTGTATCCTGCGGTTATAAAACGGTGCGGCTAATTTATGGCTTTAGCGTTAGCTTGCAAGCATGCTAACATTAGCATACTAACTTTTTGCGCTAAATTTGAAACCGTTTACTCCAGAGTCATATAACTTGGCGCATGACACTTGTAAGATGTTAGCATGCAAACAAACGTAAGCATGCTAACATTAAAGTGCAATTTTTTTTAGCTAATTCCCCCCCTCTGTAGTTCACCAGCCATACACCTCAGTCATATAACTTGGTATGTGACACAAGCTAACTATTAGCGTGCCAACGTGACGCCCACGTTGATGTAGAGCTGCACACGTCAACAACACCCAAACAGACCATCAGCACCCTGAGGCTTTTTCTGATGGCAAAAAGTTCAAAGTGTGATGATAACCTTAGAACAGAAAAACATCCGTGACTTTTTCCGTACGCTTTGAACCCTGCGGTTATAAAACGGTGCGGCTAATTTACTGCTTTTTCTTCGCTATTGTCATGTTCGCGTGAGCTTGCAAGCATGCTAACATTAGCGTGCTAACTTTTTGCGCTAAATTTGCAACCGTTTACTCCAGAGTCACATAACTTGGCGCATGACACTTGTAAGATGTTAGCATGCAAACGTAAGCATGCTAACATTAAAGTGCAATTTTTTTTAGCTAATTCCCCCCTCTGTAGTTCACCAGCCATACAACTTGGTATGTGACACAAGCTAACTATTATCATGTACACGTTAGCGTTCAAGCATGCTAACATTAGCGTGCTAACTTTTTGCGCTGAATTTGCAACCGTTTACTCCAGTCATATAACTTGGCACATGTAAACTGTTAGCATGCAAACGCTATAATGCTAGCAATAAAGTGCTTTTTTTTTTTTTTTAGCTAATTATGGTTTATTTTTTCTGTAGTTCACCAGCCATACACGTGAAGTGAATTATATTTATATAGCGCTTTTCTCGAGTGACTCAAAGCGCTTTTGCATAGTGAAACCTTAGTCATATAACTTGGTATGTGATACATGCTAACTATTATCGTGTGTGCGTTAGCATGCTAATGTAAGCATGCTTGCAAGCTAACTTTTTGTGCTAAATTTGCAACCGTTTACTCCAGAGTCATAACTTGGCACGTGACAGTAGCAATCAAATGTAAACATGCTAACATTAAAGTGCTAACTTTTTTAGCTAATTATACTTTTTTTTTCCCCCCTGTAGTTCCCCAGCCATACACCTTAGAGTCATATAACTTGGTATGTGAGAAAAGCTAACTATTATCATGCTCACGTTAGCTTGCAAGCATGCTAACATTAGCATGCTCACTTTTTGAGCTCTAGTTTAAAAAAACAACAACAAAAAACGCACTGTTCGTGCTATGGCACCTTTTTTTGGGTAAGTTCGCTCCCTGCAGGTGGTGCTGCAGTGGCTGCGTTGCTCTTCTGTTTAGACCACCTGTAGTACAGTTGCTGTTCGGTCTTCCTTCCGTCCATAACGTTTCTACTCGTCTGGATTCTTCAATTGTCACTCCAAGCAAGGTTTGTAAGTTTTACAATGTAACTAAAACAATTCTTACTTACTGAACCGTCCCCCGTGTGATGTCTGTAGGAGTGTTTTCATTACATTATGATAACAAAATATATATACCGTATTTCCTTGAATTGCCACCGGGGCGCTAATTAATTTAAAACCTCTTCTCACTCCGGCGCATACCAAAGGCTTGCGGTAAATTTAGGCCTGCGCTTATAAATTTGAGTGTGATGTAAGGATACCATCATGAAAAGCACATTTAATAAAAAAACGTTATTATAGTCTTATCTTTACTTATAAATGAAGTCCATGCGCAGCTCCTTCTGATCAAAAGCATCGATAACTTGTTTATAGAAGTCTTCCTTATCTTTCTTCAGTTTTAAAAGTCTCTCTGTCTCGATGGAGATCTTCCTTTATTACCTCCTGCTTCGATTGAAAGTCCAGTTTAGAAAACAGTTTTATTTTAGATATGTAATCCTCCATGTTAAAAGTGCAAGCGAGAGGAAAAAATAAACAATCGCTGCTCACTCTTGCTGCTTGTTGTCACTTCTTCTGCAGCCGAGTAGTCGCAAGAAGGATCACTAGCGCCCTCTACCACCAGGTAATGACTCATATTTGACACACGCAGCTACGGTATATTAATAAAACATATCTGCTTACTGTTCTTTTTAGCATATTCAATAGTTTGGGCCTTAAATCCTACTGAATAGCTCTTAATCTTCTTCCCTTTATGTGATTTGAAATGATTGAAATCAGCCTCCTCCTTTTTGAAAATGCCGACGACAGGTGAAGTGTCACTCGTGACGTGACGAGTTTGACCCGGTGGAAATTCTAGGCAGGCGCATACTATATACCTGGCGGCAATTCAAAGAAATACGGTGTATGTGTGTGTATATATATATATATATATATATATATATATATATATATATATATATATATATATATATATATATATATATATATATATATATATATATATATATATATATATATATATATATATATATATCTATATCTATATAGATATATACATATCTATATATATAGATATATCTATATAGATATATATATATATATAGATAAGTGAAAGTCTGGAGCAGGGGTCGGGAACATTTTTGGCTGAGAGAGCCATGAAAGCCAAATATTTCAAAATGTATTTCCGTCAGAGCCATATTATATTTTTTAACATTGAATACAACTAAATGCGTGCATTTTTTAATTAAAACCAACATTTTTAGAGTATAATAAGTCTCTATTTTGAATAACATTATTTTTTGAACATGTGCGGTTGAAACGGATGGTTGGATTAAAATGTATGAGAATGTTTTATATTTTGAACGTTATTTTTAACATTGTGATTACCAGCGGAATTATTCATTACTTATCGTTTTAAGCAATGTCAGCTAAGATTTATCTGAGAGCCAGATGCAGTCATCAAAAGAGCCACATCTGGCTCTAGAGCCATATGTTCCCTACCCCTGGTCTGGAGTCTACTATGTAATGTAGTTTAGTAGTATTTTACAGTAGTAAATTGACACTTGTTTGACATGTATTATTGCTAAATGTCAAACTGAGCATCATAACACCTTTAATAACTCCACAAGTAATGAAATGTTAACTTAGTAACAACAAAAGTAATGAAACCTGACATTACAAATAAAACATTACGTGTGAGGTTAACAAAGGTGTTATGATCACAGTTTGAAACCGGAACAGATCAACTTATTTGACGTTGGTCTGAAATTTTAGTTTGTTTTTTTTTGTTTTTCCCGGAATAATAATTTTCCAGGCTTGCAGACGTGAAAGAAAATGTCAACAAGGTACCTGCTCAAAGGTCCCAATCAGCTCGGGTTGTCCCAGAGTCACGTTGTGGACGGGCCGCACCATGCGGCACGGCGTGGTGAAGAGGAAGAGACCCGGGTACAAGCTGGCTTTGTCGCTCTTGGGGATTAGAACAATCTCAGTCCAGGGATGCACCTTCTTCTCCTTCAGCACCTGCCAGAACCCCGACGTCAGTCCGAGTCCTCCGTCACCTCGCCCCCGTGCGGCTCGGCCTACCTTGAACGTCCGCAGTGAATCCACCACGCCGGGGGCTAACTCCGCCTCCACCCAGCCCACCACGGCGCCGTCCAGAACCACGGGGTAGCAGTCCGAATAGGCCTGGCCGGGAACGCCGTCCACCGGTGTGACACCTTGACAACAAGGCTGAGATGAGACAGGAAGGAGGAGGAGGAGGAGGAGGCGGGCGCTCACCGAGGGAACACAGCAGGGTGGGCAGCGTCAGCGTGGGCAGCGACTGCACCACGATCTCGCAGCTGGCCGTCATGTGGTTCATGAGGCCGCACGGCTCCCCGTCCGGGGTGTGGACCGGGCACAGGAAGCCCCAGGACTCCGGCAGCAGCTTCCTGACGGAGGTGGTCCTCATCTTGGCGAAGGCGGCGCCTCTGTGCACGCAGCGGAAGTGCGAGAGGTAGCGGATGAAGTTGAGCTTGTCGGCCACCACGCAGAGCCCCGTGCTCTGCAGCATGCCCAGACCTGGGTGGGGGGGTATGTTACACCGCCTTTTACCTTCTGCTACTATTGGAGCTTTGTGTGTGTCGGACAACACCCATATCAGCATGAGTCATAGTAGGGTTGGACGCTGTACTAGAATACTGCTGCGATACTAATCTATCTTATTCTGTACTATACCCCTGCTTTTACAAGCAGAGGAGCAAGTTCGGCAGCGCACGCGCACAGAGTACTTACAAGCAGACACAGTGTGTGGACAGAAAAGGGAGAATGGACGCATTTTGGTGTAAAAAGTCAAGATAAAGGTAAGTTATAACACTGAAACACCCTCAGGTAGAGCTGCTTTAACACATGGCTAGCTAGTTAGCGGCTAACATCCATCCACAGTGTTTTAGCTACTTCTAAATCACTATCCAATCCAATCCACTTTATTTATATAGCACATTTAAACAACAATAACGTTTCCAAAGTGCTGCACAGCCATGTTAAAAACAATATTATGCTCCACCAATGACTGAATAAAACAAAAAATGAATAAAAATAAAACCAATAAAAACAATATAAAAACAAATATGATTAAAAACTATTTTAAAGGGTAAAATCAATTAAAATAGTAAAATAGAAATCAAAGTGTATAAAAAACACAGAGGACAACAGAGGACCACACAACTCACGTAGTGTTAAAAGCCAAAGAATAAAAGTGGGTCTTAAGATGAGACTTAAAACACTCCACTGTGGAAGCAGTTTGAACATGGAGGGGCAGAGTGTTCCAGAGCTTAGGGCCGACCACAGAGAAGGCCCTGTCTCCCCTGGTCTTAAGTCTGGTCTTGGGCACCACGAGCTGGAGCTGGCTCTCGGACCTCAGAGCGCGCGCAGGAATGTAAATTTGAATGAGGTCCGATATCCTAATCCTTATCTCCATGGCGACAAAGTAAGTTTCTTAAATGGAGGTCGAGGAATAGTTCAACATACTTCACTACACACCGTAGGAGGATACAATAGCTTGAAAATTAACTTTTACCTTGAAAATCTAAACTTTTACCTTGAAAATCAAAACTTTTACCTTGAAAATCAAAACATTTACCTTGAAAATCAAAACATTTACCTTAAATAATTTTTTGTCTTGAAAAATCATAAAGTACTAGACTGCCTCTAAAAACGTGTCATCATCATGTGGTGACATTACTAGTTCTACGAGCAGAGGAGCATGTTCGGCAGCGCACGCGCACAGAGTACTTACAAGCAGACACAGTGTGTAGACAAAAGGGAGAATGGACGAATTTTGGTGTAAAAAGTCAAGATAAAGGTGAAATTATCAACACTGAAACACCCTCAGGAAGAGCTGCTTTAACACATGGCTAGCTAGTTAGCGGCTAACATCCATCCACAGCTAATTCTAAATCACTAATCCTTATCTCCATGGCGACAAATAAAGTAAGTTTCTTACATGGAGGATGAGGAATAGCTAAACATGCTTCACTACACACCGTAGGAGGATACAATAGCTTGAAAATTAACTTTTACCTTGAAAATAATTTCTTGTCCTGAAAATCAATTTTTACCTTAAAAAATTTTTGTCTTGAAAATCATCTTTTACCTTGAAAATCTAAACTTTTACCGGTGCCTTAAATATTTTTTTGTCTTGAAAAATCATATACGGTACTAGACTGCCTCAAAAAACGTGTCATCGTCATGTGGTGACATTGCTGGTTTTACGAGCAGAGGAGCATGTTCGGCAGCGCACACACACAGAGTACTTACAAGCAGACACAGTGTGTAGACAGAAAAGGGAGAACGGACGCATTTTGGTGTAAAAAGACAAGCTAAAGGTAAAGTTATAACACTGAAACACCCTCAGGAAGAGCTGCGTCCAGCCGCAGTCGGCAGTGTTTTAGCTACGTCTAAATCACTAATCCTTGTCTCCATGGCGACAAATAAAGTAAGTTTCTTACAAGTACCATTATCACTGGAGGACGAGCAATAGCTAAACATGCTTTACTACACAGCGTAGGAGGATACAATAGGTCACCGCCATCAAAATGTAAACAAATGCCATGGGTGGATCTACACCTGACATCCACTATGATGATACCAAGTACAATAGTGTATGTAGTCAATACTACTATGATTACGTCACTTTTTTTTGGCATCAAAATCTTTTTTCATTTTAAAAAAATCTATATTATGTTTATAAAGTGAGGAAATACATCCCTGGACACATGAGGACTTTGAATATGAAGCCACATTCGGCCTTCGGTGGATTGAGTTAAAAACAAGGCCGAATAGTGGCGTGTGACGCAATTTTTTCTCGAGGTGACGTTGGGATATGTTGTGTACCTGTATAAGTGTATGAGGTTACAAGCACACACTTATTGAGATTTAGTGGGGCCTCTGTTTACATTATTAGCCTGTTGTGTAGGCTACCTGTATAAGTGTATGAGGTTACAAGCACACACTTATTGAGATTTACTTGAGCCTTCTGTTTACATTATTAGCCTGTTGTGTACCTGTATAAGTGTATGAGGTTACAATGTTGTGTACCTGTATAAGTGTATGAGGTTACAATGTTGTGTACCTGTATAAGTGTATGAGGTTACAATGTTGTGTACCTGTATAAGTGTATGAGGTTACAAGCACACACTTATTGAGATTTAGTGGGGCCTCTGTTTACATTATTAGCCTGTTGTGTAGGCTACCTGTATAAGTGTATGAGGTTACAAGCACACACTTATTGAGATTTACTTGAGCCTTCTGTTTACATTATTAGCATATCTACTGTGGCTAAGCAGACTTTTGCCAAAAGGACAATAATTAATTTGTTGTGGGTTTATCCACTTTAATGCACTTTATTTTTTTTTGGAATGCATGTTTTGTTTGAAGGCCTAATATAAATGAAAAACTTTGTGCTTTTTTTGAAAAGCAAAGGCTACTGGAATATTTGAAAAACATGTCTAAATATTTATTCTAGGCTATTTATACAATATAAAAAAAATTGTGAAAAACTGCATTCATTATTCGGTATTCGGCCTTCGGCCAAGCGTTTAAATTTTATTCGGCTTCGGCCACAAATTTTCATTTCGGTGCATCCCTAGTTTACGCTACTTAATATGTCCGTGTGGAAACTCGTTCGGTACACCTCCGCACCGAACCGGAACCCCCGTAGCGAAACAGTTCAATACAAATACACGCACCGTTGTTGACATCCTGTTTCATCAGCCTTACCTGTCTTGGAGATGAGGTTCCCTGTGGCCAGCAGGTATTCAAAGGCTTTGGTGAGGTCCGTGCCCAAGTTCAACATCTTCATCACCTTATCAGCGCTCCAGTCGCTGCTCATGCGACCCGCTCGCTTCTGGAAGGACAACTTGACCGACACCAGCCAGGCCAGCAGCCTCTCCTGGCAGAACACACCCAAAAGAGGCGTTAGGTCTCCCCGCCCACCTGCTCCGTTTTACAGGTGGCATACTTTGAGGAACATGAGGTAGAGATGGCCGGGAGTGAGCACTTCCTGGCACGTGATGCTGTCGGGGTTCTCCTCCATGCACTCCTGCTTGGCGAAGGTGAAGAGCTTCCTGGTCATCAGACACAGCAGGTAGAACTTCTCCAGGCCGGACCTCAGGTGGATGCAGATGCACTCGCTGGGCAGAGGACAGAAGGGGGCGTGAGCGCGGGCCGGCGCCGAGGCGTGACGCGCGCAATAGCGTACTCCAGCAGGTAGTCGGCGCACTCCTCGTTGGTGTACCACTCGGGCAGGTTCATCTTGACCCGGAAGCGCTCGCCCAGGTAGGCCAGCACCTTGGCGCGCGTGGTGCAGTGTGCCTCCGAGACCATGCGCAGCATCTCCGAGACACAGCTCTTGTAGAAGGAGTTGTCCTCGCGGCCTTTGATCAGCTCCTGGAAGATCTGGAAGTCTGTGAAGTCCACCAATGCCTGCAAGCACAAAGCACACGTGGAAGGTCTTGAGAAAAATGTCAAGTCAGCCCAAACTGTAAGTAGAGCTTATTATTATTATTATCTGCTAATGTGTATTTGTGTCATGAGAGAAAATGTGGCCTAAAGAGAACAGCACCCAGATCAGAGTGTCACAAATATCACTTAGGTCAGTGACTCTTTGAGGATTCCATTCCAAATCAATACTTCTTTATTAACATTGCGTGCTAGTTCTATGATAACAACTTCATCCCAAGTGCAGGACGAATAGACTCAAAAACTCCTTTTTCCGACACGCCATCAGACTGTTTAGTTTAGTTGAATAAGGATCCCCATTAGTCGACAATGCGGTGGAGACTATTCTTCCTGGGGTCCAGGCAAAAAACATCACACAATCACAAAAAACATCACACAATCACAAAACAAAAGATTACAATGCAGTACAACATGATCAAATAATAATATGTTCTAACACAAAAATAGCAACAACAAAGAACCAAAAAAAAATAAACAATAACTTCAAGTTTACATAATAATGTTCATACCAAAGATAAAAGAGGAATATAAAATTAAAGCTGCAACCAGCGTTGGTCGGGTCCGCCTTTGGGTGCTGCCGCCGTCTAAGTTAGACCAACATAGAGGTTTTTGTTTCATGTCTCTACGACATTCCTAACAGAAGTTACAAGCAGTTTTGCCTGGGTTTTTCCCTAGGGGGCGTTAGAGCGCAATTTAGATTTTTATGGTTAGGTTTTTTATTTGATGGCAATTTTCACCAGTCCTGATGTGTGTGTAAAACTTGGTGAGTTTTGAAGCATGTTAAGGGGGTCAAATTACAGATCGGCGTTTCTGGATGTTGTTGATAAATGGCTTTCGCTTTTTATGGTAGAGCTAAAACTTGCACTTTGAAGCATTTTAAGGGGGTCAAATGACAGCTCAAAGATGCAAAAATTACATTTTTTAGGAAACTTTGCACAGGGGTTCTTTGAAGGCGCGTAAAATCAAAACCGGAGCAGTAATCAAAACTCTTTCGATAACTTTTAATCAGAAGGGGTCAAACTCTCTCCTGTGCGAGTTTGAAGCCGAAACAACAAACGCGCTCAGAGGAGATAATGTTTGAAAAAAGGTGACAGGTGTTTAAAAAACTTTTATTTTGAAGGGGTCAGTTTTAACTTCCTTTTGATTTTTGCTGAAGGATGTCAATTAATATAATGTAGGTCTAAGTGAGACCTACATGGAGGTTTTTGTTTCATGTCTTTCCGACATTCCTACGGGAAGTTATAAGCAGTCTGTTTTTTGTTTCTTTTTAGAGGGTGCTAGAACGCAATTTTCATTTTTGGGGTTTGGTTGCTTAATAAGTTGGGAAGGTTTGCCAGACCGACGTGTGTGTCAAATTTGGTGAGTTTTGAAGCATGTTAAGGGGGTCAAATTAGAGGTGCGAAGGAGCGGATTAATAATAAAGAAAAAAGAATAATAAAACGCACCAGTTTCAATAGGGTCCGCAGGCCCATTGCAAAGGACTCCAAAGGAGTCCTTTGCAATGGGCCAAGGACCCTAATTAGGGATGTAACGGTACGTATATTTGTATTGAACCGTTTCGGTTCGGTTCGGATGTGTACCGAATGACTTTCCACATGGACATATTAGGTAGCTCACCGCAGGTTGTGTTAACAATGCAGAGCGAGGCAGGCTAGCAGCAACCGGGCTAGGACAACATGTAAAAGCCAGAGCTGGAAAAACCTCCTGCCTCATTAAAGGGGAACATTATCACAATTTCAAAAAGGTTAAAAACAATAAAAATCAGTTCCCAGTGGCTTGGTGTATTTTTTGAATTTTTTTTCAAAGTTTTACCGGTCCCGGAATATCCCTAAATAAAGCTTTAAAGTGCTTTATTTTCGCTCTCTGCGAAGACACTGGCCATTTCCCTGTGACGTCACACAGTGCTGCCAATGTAAACAAACAATGGGAATACCACAGCAAGATATAGCGACATTAGCTCGGATTCAGACTCTGATTTCAGCGGCTTAAGCGATTCAACAGATTACGCATGTATTGAAACAGATGGTTGGAGTATGAAAATATTGAAGAAGAAACTGAAGCTATTGAGCGAATAGCTATTGACGCTATTCATAGCCATAGCATGGCCGAATAGCTGCGTTAGCATCGCCGGTAAAATGTGCGGACCAAACGATCAGGACTTTCGCATCTTTTGACACTTGAGCAACTTAAATCCTTCGATTGGTAAGTGTTTGTTTCGCATTTAATGTGGGTGGAAGGAAACGTAATATAGTTCCAAATGCATCTACAGGTTATCCATACATCTCTGTGCCATGTCTGCTCTAGCACCGCCGGTAAATAGCATGTTAGCATCGATTAGCGTAGCATGTTAGCATCGATTAGCTGGCAGTCAACATCAACAAAACTCACTTTGTGATTTCGTTGACTATCGTTGCAAATGCATCTGCAGGTTATCCATACATCTCTGTGCCATGTCTGTCTTAGCACCGCCGGTAAATAGCATGTTAGCGTCGATTAGCATAGCATGTTAGCATCGATTAGCTGGCAGTCACGCCAGCACATAAGTCAACATCAACAAAACTCACCTTTGTGATTTTGTTGACTTTATCGTTGCAAATGCATCTGCAGGTTATCCATACATCTCTGTGCCATGTCTGCCTTAGCATCGCCGGTCAAATGTGGAGACACTCTGGCACATTCAATGGGGGTCTGGCGGCAGACACTTTGGCATCTTCGGGCCAGTGGTGCAACTTGAATCCCTCCCTGTTAGTGTTGTTACACCCTCCGACAACACACCCACCAGGCATGATGTCTCCAAAGTTCCAAAAAATAGTCAAAAAAACGGAAAATAACAGAGCTGAGACCCGGTATTTGTAATGTGTTGAAAATGAAAATGGCGGGTGTGTTACCTCGGCGACGTCACATTCTGACGTCATCGCCTCCAGCGCGATAAACAGAAAGGCGTTTAATTCGCCAAAATTCACCCATTTAGAGTTCGGAAATCGGTTAAAAAAATAGACAGTCTTTTTTCTGCACCATCAAGGTATATATTGACGCTTACATAGGTCTGCTGATAATGTTCCCCTTTAACATCTCCCCTTTGGGAACACTTTGGCTGCGCGGTGCGATACAACAATGGAGGACCGAGGTTTGCCGACATTGTTCAGCAGCAGTAGAGTACGCTTCTGCCAACACGTCAAACATGCTAACCCCTTTGAAGCGTCACCATCGCATTCAAGCAGCCTCTCCTCGGCCAGCCAGACAGGGCTAAAGCAATAACACATGTTTTTGTAGCAGCACATTTAAGACCATCCATCCATCCATTTGCTACCGCCTGTCCCGTTTGGGGTCACAGGGTGTTGCTGTATCGCATTAAAAAATAGATTTTGACTCACTTCTATGGTGGAAGAACAATTAGCCCATACAGGGGCAACAACTTGAGGCACTTTAATGTTGATTAACGTGGACCCCGACTTAAACAAGTTGAAAAACTTATTGGGGTGTTTGCATTCAGTGGTCAATTGTACGGAATATGTATTGTACTGTGCAATCTACTAATAAAACAATCAATCAATCAAAAAAAGCACTTTATATGTAGAAAGGTTTAGTTAAGAAACCATTCTGAGCCTTATCTGATTTAGTTTTATTTTATATATGTTGACCACATTAACCCTGGCAATGGAGCATGTGTGTATATGTATGTTATGCCATTGTTTACAAATTTGGTAAATAATTAACCAAAAATGTATATTTTCTTGTTTTTTTACTGTATTGAAAACCGTGAACTCTAAACCGAGGTACGTATCGAATCGAAATTTTTGTGTACCGTTATCCCCCTAATATCTATATTTTATATATATATATATATATATATAAACCTCTTCCTAAAATGTAGTCATAGTCGGTGGCAGTTTACTGCCTTCATCTCCACAAGCAGATAGAAAATCAAAGGAACTGACTATAAACACAAAAATCAAAAACATACAGACAAGTGTGAATTAAAAACAAAAAAAAGAATTGAGGTAAGTGAACAGGTTCATTGTCAACAGTGAGTTGTCACATTTGTTCTATAGTGTTTTAATTATGTAACTAATCATACAGTCCCAGGTCAAGTCAAATTGTTTTAGTGTAGTCCTCAGATTATATTGAATTTTTTCTAGATCTAAGAAAAGCATGAGGTCCTTAAGCCACAAGGAGGCCTTGGGGGGGGGAAACTGTGATTTCCACTCCAATACACTGCTTCTACAAGCTAGTAAAGAAGGCAAAGGAGATACCATCCCTAAAAGTCGGCTTCATTTTTTGATAGTTTGGTGGAACTCCAAAAATAGCCAAGTCCGCACAAGGTGTCCAATTAAAATTTAAAGATGCACCAAAGCGCAAAAATTATGACTCAAGTGGTGAAGCTATATTTTCATTTACGCTTTATTTTATTAACAGTTTATTTAAAAAACATTCATTATTAATTTAGTTGGAATTTAATTCATTTTAGCACTGCAAATTTGTATGTTGTTGTTTTGTAGTATTTTGATTATTTATTTTTGTAATCAGCCTGACCTAAGCCTTGATAATGATCTCTGTGATTACACATGATCTCTTATTGACAAGATTTATAATGTTAAACTTTAATAAGTTGGATATATTATTGAATTTGAGTAAGATTACTAACTCAGTGTTAATAATTGAGTGGGGCCCCAGGCCCCTCGGTAGGGGAAAGGTTGGTCCTGGAGGTCCAAAAGGTTAAGAAAGTACTCCTCCACTAATCATTGTGCACCTTCACCAGGTTGTTACCTTCAGCGCAAAGCCGAGCGGCAGGAAGAAGAGCTCCTTCTGGTAGATGAAGTTCACCATCACGGTGCCGTTCTCCAGGTAGTGCAGGTTCATGTTGATGGCCGAGTGTTCCTCCTTCACGCAGCGCATGGACATACCTGCCGGGGGACGAGGTGACAGGTGAGGGGTGAGGGCCTGCGGGGACAACGCACCTGTGTGGGGCCAGGAGAGGAGGACGCTGGCGCTTACCATACTGAGTGTACCCCTGGCCCCGGTTCTTCCACTTGGGCCGCGACATGGCGATGGGGTAGTTCCTCCTGGGCATGATCAGCAAGCGGATGACCTTCTCGATTCCATTCACGATGAAGTAGCCTCCCATTTCCTGGAAGAGAGACGCCGTGTCACTCCTCAGGTAAGATGATGATGATGATGATGATGGAGCTTCAGGACTACAGATCCACTGATTATCAGCGCCGATATTTAGAGTTTTGATGTCTCTGAAGTCTCTCTCTCTCTATATATATATATTAGGGATGCACCGATTAATAGGTAACCGAATATAT
The DNA here is from genome assembly GCF_033978795.1 of Nerophis ophidion. Lineage (NCBI taxonomy): Eukaryota > Metazoa > Chordata > Actinopteri > Syngnathiformes > Syngnathidae > Nerophis > Nerophis ophidion. The sequence continues at coordinate 2,500,880 of NC_084636.1, read as the reverse complement.
TCGGCTGAATATGGCAAAAAAAGCCACATTCGGCCTTTGGTGGAATGAGTTAAAAACAAGGCCGAATAGTGGCGTGTGACGCAATTTTTTGACGCGGTGACGCAATCAACCAACGTGCAGT
>NC_084636.1:2483259-2495759 GCF_033978795.1 Nerophis ophidion | reverse complement strand
CTTCACCATGACGGGCACTTGACCCAAAGACTGCTTGATGATGCCTTTGGGGACGCCATTGATGGACCAGGTGACATCCGCCTGTCCCCACGCAAAAAATGAGAAGAAATCCCTCTGGGACAATGGCGACAAACACACACTCACCACTATCTTTCCTTTGTAGGAGCATCTTCTTCCCCGACACTCTGCCGGGAACACTCTCAACTCCCTGCAGACGCTGCCTTTGGCGACCACAGGCTGGGAGATGGCCACCTCCACGAACGCCAGGCTGATCTTGTCATTTTTCACCATGAACTCCACAGGTGGGATCGCCTAGCAACCACACCACACGACGCACACCCGTTATCACACACACGTTGACTACATTCCTAATGTCGCCGATTGTGGCGCACCACCAAGGCAAAATAAAAGCCACCACCCCTTTAAAATTAGGGTTTTTTTTTACATGAAAGCTAATAAAAGTAATATAATATATTAGATGAGGAAATTTCTGAAGGAATTGCGTGTGAATGATCCAATGCTGAAGTTGAACTGAAATCCTGGCATTTTTTTTTTTTAGAATTGCTGAAGTAGAGCACACAATTGCAGAACAGGCTGAATAATTTGAATTTGGAACAGTATGAATCAGATGAAAAATGTGGGAATTGTGGAACTTTAAAAATGTCCCATTGATTTCAATGGGAATTTCGGGAAAAGCGACAATTTTTTTGAAAAGTTTTTTTTTTTACTTGGGGAAAAAGTAGTTTAAATTTCCAGGATTGTGGAATGGTTTGAATAGGTTGAAAAATGTGGAAATGGTGGAAGTTTGAAAAATGGCGGATTCATTTTGAATGGGGAAAAATGTCTCGGATTAACTGGAATTCTGGGAAATCTGGGAATTTTTGGAATTTGTCAAGGGAAACCTGTGATTCCTGAACAAACCGAACAGTTTGAGGTTGGAACGCTTTGAATCAGATGAAAAATGTGGGAATTGTGGAACTTTGAGGAATGTCCCTTTTGATTTTAATGGGAATTTCCATAAAAATGGGGTATTTAGGGAAAAGTGAGAATTTCTTTGAACAGGGTCAAAAACTTGAATGAGTTGAAATGGTTGGTGTTAGAATTTTTCAAATCGGACGAGAAATATTGAAGTAATATCAGGTTGAATTTAGAAAATGTATTCTTGGAATTTCGGGAAAACCGGTAATTTTTCCAGTTCAAAAAACAACTTCATTTTTGTCCTGATTAAGGGGAATGTTTTGACGGTGGAACGGTTGAAATCCGTTGAAAAATGTGGAAGGAGTAGGTTGGAAATAAGGGTGGAAATAGCGCTTTGGAAAACCAGGAATTCTGGATAATCCTGGAATTTTTTTTGAATTTCGGAAAAAAGTAGTTTGAATTTCCAGGATGGTGGAATGTGTGGAATGGTTTGAATAGGTTGAAAAATGTGGAAATGGTGGAAGTTTGAAAAATGGCGGATTCATTTTGAATGGGAAAAATTTCTCGGATTAACTGGAATTCTGGGAAATCTGGGAATTTTTGGAATTTGTCAAGGGAAACCCGTGATTCCTGAACAAACTGAACAGTTTGAAGTTGGAATGCGTTGAATCAGATGAAAAATGTGGGAATTGTGGAACTTTGAAGAATGTCCCATTGATTTCAATGGGAATTTCGGGAAAAGCGACAATTTTTTGAAAAGTTTTTTTTTTTTAACTTAAGAAAAAAGTAGTTTAAATTTCCTGGATGGTGGAATGTGTTGAATGTGGAATGGTTTGAATAGGTTAAAAAATGCGGAAATGGTGGAGGTTTGAAAAATGTTGGATTCATTTTGAATGGGAAAAATGTCCTGGATTAACTGGAATTCTGGGAAATCTGGGAATTTTTGGAATTTGTCAAGGGAAACCTGTGATTCCTGAACAAACCGAACAGTTTGAAGTTGGAATGCTTTGAATCAGATGAAAAATGTGGGAATTGTGGAACTTGGAGGAATGTCCCTTTGATTTCAATGGGAATTTCCATAAAAATGGGGAATTTCGGGAAAAGCAAGAATTTCTTTGAACGGGGTAGAAAACTTGAATGGTCTGAATGAGTTGATATGGTTGGTGTTAGAATTTTTCAAATCGGACGAGAAATATTGAAGTTATATCAGGTTGAATTGAGAAATGGTATTCTTGGAATTTTGGGAAAACCGGTAATTTTTCCAGTTCAAAAAACAACTTAATTTTTGCCCTGATTGAGAGGAATGTTTTGACGGTGGAACGGTTGAAATGCGTTGAAAAATGTGGAAGGAGTAGGTTGGAAATAAGGGTGGAAATAGCGCTTTGGAAAACCAGGAATTCTGGAAAATCCTGGAATTTTTTTTGAATTTGGGAAAAAGGTAGTTTGAATTTCCAGGATGGTGGAATGTGTTGAAGGTGGAATGGTTTCAATCGGTTGAAAAATGTGGAAATGGAAGTTTAAAAAATGGCCAATTCATTTTGAATGTGAAAATTGTCCCGGTTAACCTGGAATTCTGGGAAATCTGTTATTTTTTGGAATTTGTCAAGGGAAACCTGTGATTCCTGAACAAACTGAACAGTTTGAAGTTGGAACTCGTTGAATCAGATGAAAAATGTGGGAATTGTGGAACTTTGAGGAATGTCCCTTTGATTTCAATGGGAATTTCCATAAAAATGGGGATTTTCGGGAAAAGCGAGCATTTCTTTGAACGGGGTCAAAAACTTGAATGGTCTGAATGAGTTGATATGGTTGGTGTTAGAATTTTTCATATCGGACGAGAAATATTGAAGTAATATCAGGTTGAATTGAGAAGTATTCGTGGAATTTTGGGAAAACCGGTAATTTTTCCAGTTCAAAAAACAACTTCCTTTTTTTCCTGATTAAAAGGAATGTTTTGACGGTGGAACGGTAGAAATGCGTTGAAAAATGTGGAAGGAGTAGGTTGGAAATAAGGGTGGAAATAGCGCTCTGGAAAATCCTGGAATTTTTGGGGAATTTGGGGAAAAAAGTAGTTTGAATTTCCAGGATGGTGGAATGTGTTGAAGGTGGAATGGTTTCAATCGGTTGAAAAATGTGGAAATGGTGGAAGTTTAAAAAATGGCCAATTCAGTTTGAATGTGAAAATTGTCCCGGATAACCTGGAATTCTGGGAAATCTGGGAATTTTGGGAATTTTGTCGAGGAAAACCTGTGATTCCTGAACAAACTGAACAGTTTGAAGTTGGAACGCTTTGAATCAGATGAAAAATGTGGGAATTGTGGAACTTTGAGGAATGTCCCTTTGATTTCAATGGGAATTTCCATAAAAATGGGGAATTTCGGGAAAAGCGAGAATTTCTTTGAAAAACTTGAATGAGCTGAAATGGTTGGTGTTAGAATTTTTCAAATCGAACGAGAAATATTGAAGTTATATCAGGTTGAATTGAGAAGTATACTTGGAATTTTGGGAAAACCGGTAATTTTTCCAGTTCAAAAAACAACTTCATTTTTGTCCTGATTGAGAGGAATGTTTTGACGGTGGAACAGTTGAAATGCGTTGAAAAATGTGGAAGGAGTAGGTTGGAAATAAGGGTGGAAATAGCGCTTTGGAAAACCAGGAATTCTGGATAATCCTGGAATTTTTTGGGAATTTGGGAGAAAAGTAGTTTGAATTTCCAGGATGGTGGAATGTGTGGAATGGTTTGAATAGGTTGAAAAATGTGGAAATGGTGGAAGTTTGAAAAATGGCGGATTCATTTTGAATGGGAAAAATGTCTCGGATTAACTGGAATTCTGGGAAATCTGGGAATTTTTGGAATTTGTCAAGGGAAACCTGTGATTCCTGAACAAACTGAACAGTTTGAAGTTGGAACATGTGAAAAATGTGGGAATTGTGGAACTTTGAGGAATGTCCCTTTTGATTTCAATGGGAATTTCCATAAAAATGGGGAATTTCGGGAAAAGCAAGAATTTCTTTGAACGGGGTCAAAAACTTGAATGGTCTGAATGAGTTGATATGGTTGGTGTTAGAATTTTTCAAATCGGATGAGAAATATTGAAGTTATATCAGGTTGAATTGAAAAATGGTATTCTTGGAATTTTGGGAAAACCGGTAATTTTTCCAGTTCAAAAAACAACTTAATTTTTGCCCTGATTGAGAGGAATGTTTTGACGGTGGAACGGTTGAAATGCGTTGAAAAATGTGGAAGGAGTAGGTTGGAAATAAGGGTGGAAATAGCGCTTTGGAAAACCAGGAATTCTGGGAAATCCTGGAATTTTTTTTGAATTTGGGAAAAAGGTAGTTTGAATTTCCAGGATGGTGGAATGTGTTGAAGGTGGAATGGTTTCAATCGGTTGAAAAATGTGGAAATGGAAGTTTAAAAAATGGCCAATTCATTTTGAATGTGAAAATTGTCCCGGATAACCTGGAATTCTGGGAAATCTGGGATTTTTTGGAATTTGTCAAGGGAAACCTGTGATTCCTGAACAAACCGAACAGTTTGAAGTTGGAACTCGTTGAATCAGATGAAAAATGTGGGAATTGTGGAACTTTGAGGAATGTCCCTTTGATTTCAATGGGAATTTCCATAAAAATGGGGATTTTCGGGAAAAGCGAGCATTTCTTTGAACGGGGTCAAAAACTTGAATGGTCTGAATGAGTTGATATGGTTGGTGTTAGAATTTTTCAAATCGGACGAGAAATATTGAAGTAATATCAGGTTGAATTGAGAAGTATTCGTGGAATTTTGGGAAAACCGGTAATTTTTCCAGTTCAAAAAACAACTTAATTTTTGTCCTGATTAAAAGGAATGTTTTGACGGTGGAACGGTAGAAATGCGTTGAAAAATGTGGAAGGAGTAGGTTGGAAATAAGGGTGGAAATAGCGCTCTGGAAAATCCTGGAATTTTTTGGGAATTTGGGAAAAAAGTAGTTTGAATTTCCAGGATGGTGGAATGGTTTCAATCGGTTGAAAAATGTGGAAATGGTGGAAGTTTAAAAAATGGCCAATTCATTTTGAATGTGAAAATTGTCCCGGATAACCTGGAATTCTGGGAAATCTGGGAATTTTTGGAAGTTTGTCAAGGGAAACCTGTGATTCCTGAACAAACTGAACAGTTTGAAGTTGGAACGCTTTGAATCAGATGAAAAATGTGGGAATTGTGGAACTTTGAGGAATGTCCCTTTGATTTCAATGGGAATTTCCATAAAAATGGGGAATTTCGGGAAAAGCGAGAATTTCTTTGAACGGGGTCAAAAACTTGAATGAGTTGATATGGTTGGTGTTAGAATTTTTCAAATCGAACGAGAAATATTGAAGTAATATCAGGTTGAATTGAGAAGTATACTTGGAATTTTGGGAAAAACGGTAATTTTTCCAGTTTAAAAAACAACTTAATTTTTGTCCTGATTGAGAGGAATGTTTTGACGGTGGAACGGTTGAAATGCGTTGAAAAATGTGGAAGGAGTAGGTTGTAAATAAGGGTGGAAATAGCGCTTTGGAAAACCAGGAATTCTGGATAATCCTGGAATTTTTTTTTTAATTTGGGAGAAAAGTAGTTTGAATTTCCAGGATGGTGGAATGTGTGGAATGGTTTGAATAGGTTGAAAAATGTGGAAATGGTGGAAGTTTGAAAAATGGCGGATTCATTTTGAATGGGAAAAATGTCTCGGATTAACTGGAATTCTGGGAAATCTGGGAATTTTTGGATTTGTCAAGGGAAACCTGTGATTCCTGAACAAACTGAACAGTTTGAAGTTGGAACGCTTTGAATCAGATGAAAAATGTGGGAATTGTGGAACTTTGAGGAATGTCCCTTTTGATTTTAATGGGAATTTCCATAAAAATGGGGTATTTAGGGAAAAGTGAGAATTTCTTGAAAAGTTTTTTTTTTTTAACTTAAGAAAAAAGTAGCTTAAATTTCCTGGATGGTGGAATGTGTTGAATGTGGAATGGTTTGAATAGATTGAAAAATGCGGAAATGGTGGAAGTTTGAAAAATGGCGGATTCATTTTGAATGGGAAAAATGTCTCGGATACTGGAATTCTGGGAAATCTGGGAATTTTTGGAATTTGTCAAGGGAAACCTGTGATTCCTGAGCAAACTGAACAGTTTGAAGTTGGAACATGTGAAAAATGTGGGAATTGTGGAACTTTGAGGAATGTCCCTTTTGATTTCAATGGGAATTTCCATAAAAATGGGGAATTTCGGGAAAAGCAAGAATTTCTTTGAACGGGGTCAAAAACTTGAATGGTCTGAATGAGTTGATATGGTTGGTGTTAGAATTTTTCAAATCGGACGAGAAATATTGAAGTTATATCAGGTTGAATTGAGAAATGGTATTCTTGGAATTTTGGGAAAACCGGTAATTTTTCCAGTTCAAAAAACAAATCAATTTTTGTCCTGATTGAGAGGAATGTTTTGACGGTGGAACAGTTGAAATGCGTTGAAAAATGTGGAAGGAGTAGGTTGGAAATAAGGGTGGAAATAACACTTTGGAAAACCAGGAATTCTGGAAAATCCTGGAATTTTTTTTGAAGTTGAGAAAAAAATAGTTTGAATATCCAGGATGGTGGAATGTGTTGAAGGTGGAATGGTTTCAATCGGTTGAAAAATGTGGAAATGGTGGAAGTTTAAAAAAATGGCCAATTCATTTTGAATGGGAAAAATGTCCCGGATAACCTGGAATTCTGGGAAATCTGGGAATGTTTGGAATTTGTCAAGGGAAATCCCGCGATTCCTGAATAGTTTGAATCGGGTGGAAAATGTAGAAGTTAAAATGCACCAAAATCTGAAGAATAAGAAGAATAAATAGAAGACCATACGGAGCGTTCACACAATCAAAGCACCGAGAAGAAAACACAAAGTCTGCCGGTCTTTTTAACTCGTATTGCCAATCTTATACACACAATTCCGTTTCCATGGAGACGCACAACACTTCCTCATTCTCTGCCAATCCCCATTCACGTCAGGCACGGTGTGTTCAACATCATGGGAAATCGGACATCCATAACACACGAACATTAAGAGTTATCACCAGCAGGTTGTTACAGTATGAATGCATATGTAGCTTACTATTTGCGCAACATTGACTATTGATGCACCAAAAAAAGCAGCCCTGACATGGTCTTCTTTACAAGTATATGTACACTTTTGATCGCGACTGTATATCACGATTTAGGATGAAAGACAATACCAATCATCTCTAAAATACTTCCACCATCTAATGAGATCCTAAAATCCACCGTGTATATATATTGTCATACAGTACAGTTGGACAAGCGCGATACAAACATCCATCCATCTATTTTCTACCGCTTGTCCCTTTTTAAACATGGTTTAAAATAATGTGCCAATGTCCTTCAAAACATGACATTAATCAGTGTTACTATAGTGTTCCTAATAACAGTGTTTACTAGTGATGGGTCCAGCAACACCAATGCATCGGCGCATGCGTCGAGCTCGTAGAGCAAAACCCTGTGTCGGTGCTCGTACCGCTTTTAGAAAGTCATGTGACCGATGCGCCAAACTGTGTTGATAAGGAAGTGCATCTGTCAACGGGATGCTGCTGCCAACAGAATCGTCGCACTTCTGTCGTTGGTCATTTGTCGTCGTCAGAAATCTTTTTCTGCCATGTGGGAATATTTTGATCATATATTGGAAAAAAAGGTATTTGTGTTCATTTCCTTGTCGTTTCATCCTGTTCTCTCAAAGTTTGTACTTGATCTGTTAGTAGGGCTGTAACGGTACGTGTATTTGTATTGAACCGTTTCGGTACAGGGGTTTCGGTTCGGTACGGGGGGTGTTTCTAAGGTAAAGTCCTAACAAGCTTTCTTGCTTCTTCTGCCTCTGTCTCAGCACCCAGCATTGTCCCACCCGCACAACCATCTGATAGGTGACATTAAAAAGCAGTAACAGCCAATCCCTTCCATAGCTCAGTTGGTAGAGTGGAGGACTGAAGTTGCTGAGTTCCTTAGGGCACTGGTTCAAATCCAGCTAGATGGATAACCTTTTACGTTTTTACTATGAATTGATGAACGTGGACCCCGACTTAAACAAGTTGAAAAACTTATTGGGGTGTTACCATTTAGTGGTCAATTGTAGGGAATATGTACTGTACTGTACTATCTACTAATACAAGTTTCAATCAATCAATCGTGTATTCAGAGCGCATGTAAAAAAAAAAAAAATTCCAGTCCACAAGTATCCTCATTCACAACACGTTCTCTTAGATTTCCATGTTATGATACAGGTTCACATTATTTATTTAAAAGGATCTAAAAAAGATGAAAATATGCCTAAATGAAATACAATGACCTGCTTTATATTATTGTATATACTAGGGCAGGGGTAGGGAACCTATGGCTCTAGAGCAGGGGGCACCAGGTCGCCCGTAAGGACCAGATGAGTCGCCCGCTGGCCTGTTCTAAAAATAGCTCAAATAGCAGCACTTACCAGTGAGCTGCCTCTATTTTTACAATTGTATTTAATTTACTAGCAAGCCGGTCTCGCTTTTGCTGGACATTTTTAATTCTAAGAGAGACAAAACTCAAATAGAATTTGAAAATCCAAGAAAATATTTGAAAGACTTGGTCTTCACTTGTTTAAATAAATTCTTTTATTTTTTTACTTTGCTTCTTATAACTTTCAGAAAGACAATATTAGAGAAAAAATACAGCCTTAAAAATGATTCTAGCATTTTTAAACACATATACATTTTTACCTTTTAAATTCCTTCCTCTTCTTTCCTGACAATTTAAATCAATGTTCAAGTATTTTTTATTTATTTATTGTGAAGAATAATAAATACATTTTAATTTAATTCTTCATTTTAGCTTCTGTTTTTTTCGACAAAGAATGTTTGTGAAATATTTCTTCAAACTTAGGGCGGCATAGCTCGGTTGGTAGAGTTGCCGTGCCAGCAACTTGAGGGTTGCAGGTTCGATTCCCGCTTCCGCCATCCTAGTCACTGCCGTTGTGTCCTTGGGCAAGACACTTTACCCACCTGCTCCCGGTGTCACCCACACTGGTTTAAATGTAACTTAGGTATTGGGTTTCACTATGTAAAGTACTTTGAGTCACTCGAGAAAAGCGCTATATAATTCACTTCACTAACTTATTATGATTAAAATAAAATAAAAATATCCAGGCAAATCTAGAAAATTTGTAGAATCAAATTTAAATCTTATTTCAAAGTCTTTTGAATTTCTTTTAAAATTGTTGTTCTGGAAAATCTAGAAGAAATAATGTTTTGTCTTTGTTAGAAATATAGCTTGGTCCAATTTGTTATATATTCTAACAAAGTGCAGATTGGATTTTAACCTATTTAAAACATGTCATCAAAATTCTCAAATTAATCTTAATCAGGAAAAATTACTAATGATGTTCCATAAATTATTTTTTTAATTTTTTCAAAAAGATTCGAATTAGCTAGTTTTTCTCTCCATTTTTCTCGGTTGAATTTTGAATTTTAAAGAGTCGAAATTGAAGATAAACTATTTTTCAAAATTAAATTTTCATTTTTTTCATGTTTTCTCCTCTTTTAAACTGTTCAATTAAGTGTTTTTTCATCATTTATTCTCTACAAAAAAACCTTCCGTAAAAGGAAAAAAAATGTACGACGGAATGACAGACAGAAATACAATTTATTTAAATATATAGATGTATTTATTAAAGGTAAATTGAGCAAATTGGCTTTTTGTGGCAATTTAATTAAGTGTGTATCAAACTGGTAGCCCTTCGCATGAATCAGTACCCAAGAAGTAGCTCTTGCTTTCAAAAAGGTTGCTGACCCCAGATGTGGCTCTTTTGATGACTGCATCTGGCTCTCAGATAAATCGTAGCTGACATTGCTTAACACAGTAAGTAATGTATAATTCCGCTGGTATTCAGTGTCAAAAATAACGTTCAAAATATTAATACATTCTCGTGCATTTTCATCCATCCATCCGGTTCCTACCGCACCTATTCAAGAAGTCACATAACAAGTATTTTATTTATTTTTGGTTAGCCTCAGAATAACAATGTTATTAAAAAGAATAAGAGACTTATTATACTCTAAAAATGTTGGTCTTTCTTAAAAATGCACACATATACACATATAGATGTATTCAGTGTTAAGTATATATATATATATATATATATATATATATATATATATATATATATATATATATATATATATATATATATATATATGTATGTGGCTCTCACGGAAATACTTTTAAAAATATTTGGCTTGTATGGCTCTCTCAGCCAAAAAGGTTCCCGATCCCTCTACTACAGGGGTGTCAAACTCAAATACAGAGTGGGCCAAAATTTTAAACGGAACAAAGCCAAGGTTGAACAAATGAACCTTTTTAATAGGGACCCAAACAAGTTTTGCATTAAATATTGAACAAGCAAGGCTTATATAACTTTAGTGACATGCAAAATCCAGTTTCTAATAATAATAATTTAAAAAATATCAATGGCATATCAAATAAAATTTAAATAAAAATGTTATGCCTTTTTTTCTATTTTCAATCTTTTGAGGTAAATATCATTTTTTTTCCACAGGCTAATAATAAATTTGAAAATAAAATAACAATAATGAATGAACCAAACATTCAAGCCTTGAAGTAGCAAGAGAAAATGCATGAATAAAACGTTAATTATTGCTCAGTTTGCTGGAAGTTTCCCGGAAGAGTTAGTGCTGCAAGGGGTTCTGGGTATTTGTTCTGTTGTGTTACGGTGCGGGTGTTCGCCCGAAATGTGTTTGTCATTCTTGTTTGGTGTGGGTTCAGTGTGGCGCATATTTGTAACAGTGCTAAAGTTGTTTATACGGCCACCCTCAGTGTGACCTGTATGGCTGTTGACCAAGTATGCCTTGCATTCACTTGTGCGTGTGTGTAAAAGCCACAAATATTATGTGACACGCTGTTAGTATGGAGGAAAAGCGGACGTGACGACAGGTTGTAGAGAACGCTAAAGGCAGTGTCTTAAATGCACGCCCCCAATATAGTTGTCCAGGTGGAAATCGGTAGAAATTCAGGAGAATGGTTGCCCCGGGAGATTTTCGGGAGGGGCACTGAACTTCGGGAGTCTACTGGGAAAATTAGGAGGGTTGGCAAGTATGAGTATTAGCGGTGAATGCGGTGTTACAGCGGCACAGACGCTGCAGAACACCGGCGGGCCAGCTCTAATGCTGAATTGATATTGCCTCAAGGGCCAAATTAAATTACACGGCGGGCCAGAGTTTGACACCAATCCTCTACTAGGTCATAAAATCAGTGTCAGTTGAGTCGGTCCATAGGTTGCCTGTAGGGATGTTATATGTCCAGCAGATGTCAGTATTTAGTGACAAAGTATCAATACAGTTTTGCAATATGTCAAAACGCTTCATGACGCCTCATCAACCCATAACTAGTGTTTATTCGACGTCGCTTATTCAGTAACAGCAAAAAGAAAGCAAGATAAAGATGAATATTAACAGAAGTATTCGTCGTGAAAAAGTGAAAGTAGCAGCAGTGACCTGCACGACGCGGCTGAGTCCTTCCGTCATCGCCTGGTCGAAAGAGTCGATGTGAGCTTTCACCAAATCCTGAATGGAGCTCTGTTGACTTTCCTTCAAGGCGCCGAAGTCTCCGTCTGTCAGGTTTTTCAAACTTGGACTTTTCGCCACATTTGTCCACTTCGCTGAGGCGTCCATGCTTGTTTACCGCGTGTGCGCGCTCGCCCCGGAAGTACATCTGAGCAAAACCGGAAAGAGAAGGTGACTCATTTTTCGTACAATTTTTGCAGCATTTTTTTTTTATATCAATGATACATTAACTTTACAAAGTGACCCACTTAGATTTTGTGTTAACAAACGTCGACTGAAAACAATTAAAAACAACATTAAGTTGTACATCCGGGTACTCTCAAACAAAAAAATTATTTTTTGTCCAAAAAATTTATTTTTTGTCCTGTCCATCTTCTTCTTTTTTTTGATTGATTGAAACTTTTATCATTAGATTGCACAGTAATCAATTGAACACTAAATGGTAACACCCGAATACGTTTTTCAACTTGTTTAAGTCGGCGTCCATGCTTGTTTACCGCGATGTGCGCACTCACTCCGGAAGTACATCCGACCAAAACCGGAAAAGGAAGGTGACTCACTTTTCGTCTAATTTGTGCAGCATTTTTTTTTTAAATCAATGATAAATTAACTTTACAAAGTGACACACGTACATTTTGCGTTAATAAACGTCAACTAAAAGAAATTAAAAACATTAAGTCGTTGATCCGGGTACCCACCATAAATTGATTGACGTGACCCCCGACTAAATGCCTACTGAAACCCACTACTAGCGACCACGCAGTCATATAGTTTATACATCAATGATGACACATACCAATACGGCTGGTTTATTTGACTGAATTGCAATTATAAATTTCCCGCAGATGTATCATGCTAAAACGTCGAGGTATGATGATGCATGCGCGTGACGTCACGCATTGTAGAGGACATTTTATTCCAGCATCGTTCACGGCTATAAGTCATCTGTTTTCATCGCACAATT
>NC_084636.1:2465759-2478259 GCF_033978795.1 Nerophis ophidion | reverse complement strand
AAAGAATTTATTTGTAAATGATGGTGGAAAATAAGTATTTGGTCAACCATTCAAAGCTCTCACTGATGGAAGGAGGTTTTGGCTCAAAATCTCACGATACATGGCCCCATTCATTCTTTCCTTAACACGGATCAATCGTCCTGTCCCCTTAGCAGAAAAACAGCCCCAAAGCATGATGTTTCCACCCCCATGCTTCACAGTAGGTGTGGTGTTCTTGGGATGCAACTCAGTATTCTTCTTCCTCCAAACACCACCAGTTGAGTTGATACCAAAAAGTTCTATTTTGGTTTCATCTGACCACATGACATTCTCCCAATCCTCTGCTGTATCATCCATGTATCCATTTTGGATACATGGAAAAATAGCCCCTCCCATCAGTTTTGCGTATTAACACGAAAATCACAAGAGACGTCTATCATGACAGGACGCACATATAAGTCTCAGGAGCCCATACCTGAAAATGAACAGAAAGTCAGCTTTCTTGGTTTTCGTCTTCTATTTATCGGCGGAAAAAGGGGTGGTACTTTAACAAACTCCTCCTTGGGACTTTAATCAAATGAGTCGCAGTTAACATTACAGATACTACACGTATAAGTGATGAGAAATTGGGAACATTTTCCCTGCGCAATAAGACGTGGGCGTTGCATGGCGCCAAACTTTGATTTGATTCTTTGCCACAAAACTATACCTCGGCTTCACAAGTTCAGGTCTGTTTTTCCACCGTGTTTGGCAAAAGAAAGGCGTCATACTTTTAACAAACTCCTCCTAGGGACTTTGGCCAAATGAGTCGCGGTTGGGTGATGATAAATTGTGAACAAATCTAGCCTACGCCATTAGATGTGGGCGAGGTATGACGCCATAACATTGATCCCATGATTCGCCACAAAACTCGGCTCCACAGATTCAGATCTTGATCTTATTTGGTAGAAATGATGATGATGATGATGATGTTCCCGTTGGCTGGAGCCTAGCGGCGAAAGCCACCAATCTAACTGTCATTTCTGCACTTAGGCCAGTGATTTTCAACCACTGTGCCGTAGCACACTAATGTGCCGTGGGAAATTATGCAACTTCACCTAATTGGTCCCAAAAATATTTTTTGCAAAGTGGGTTAACAATGATAGTTAAAAGGTGCATTTACTAAAAGCTTTACGAAAAGAGACGTTTTGTAATGTTTAAGAGTCAACACAGTCAAGATCACGGAGGGACTGGTGCAAGTTGTTCCAGAGTCTGGGAGCTCTAGTCTGGAATGCCAGCTCTCAACAGGTTTTAAAATGAGTTTTGGGAGAAGACCTTGGCCTGAAGAGTTGTGGCATAACAAGTCAGTGATGTACTGAGGGGCCCCACCGTGCAACTGAAGAGTAGTGGCATAACAAGTCAGTGATGTACTGAGGGGCCCCACCATGCAACTGAAGAGTAGTGGCATAACAAGTCAGTGATGTACTGAGGGGCCCCACCGTGCAACTGAAGAGTAGTGGCATAACAAGTCAGTGATGTACTGAGGGGCCCCACCATGCAACTGAAGAGTAGTGGCATAACAAGTCAGTGATGTACTGAGGGGACCCACCATGCAACTGAAGAGTAGTGGCATAACAAGTCAGTGATGTCAGAGGGGCCCCACCATGCAACTGAAGAGTAGTAGCATAACAAGTCAGTGATGTACTGAGGGGCCCCACCATGCAACTGAAGAGTAGTGGCATAACAAGTCAGTGATGTACTGAGGGGCCCCACCGTGCAACTGAAGAGTAGTGGCATAACAAGTCAGTGATGTACTGAGGGGCCCCACCATGCAACTGAAGAGTAGTGGCATAACAAGTCAGTGATGTACTGAGGGGCCCCACCATGCAACTGAAGAGTAGTGGCATAACAAGTCAGTGATGTACTGAGGGGCCCCACCGTGCAACTGAAGAGTAGTGGCATAACAAGTCAGTGATGTACTGAGGGGCCCCACCATGCAACTGAAGAGTAGTGGCATAACAAGTCAGTGATGTACTGAGGGGACCCACCATGCAACTGAAGAGTAGTGGCATAACAAGTCAGTGATGTCAGAGGGGCCCCACCATGCAACTGAAGAGTAGTAGCATAACAAGTCAGTGATGTACTGAGGGGCCCCACCATGCAACTGAAGAGTAGTGGCATAACAAGTCAGTGATGTACTGAGGGGCCCCACCGTGCAACTGAAGAGTAGTGGCATAACAAGTCAGTGATGTACTGAGGGGCCCCACCATGCAACTGAAGAGTAGTGGCATAACAAGTCAGTGATGTACTGAGGGGCCCCACCATGCAACTGAAGAGTAGTGGCATAACAAGTCAGTGATGTACTGAGGGGCCCCACCATGCAACTGAAGAGTAGGGGCATAACAAGTCAGTGATGTACTGAGGGGCCCCACCGTGCAACTGAAGAGTAGTGGCATAACAAGTCAGTGATGTACTGAGGGGCCCCACCGTGCAACTGAAGAGTAGTGGCATAACAAGTCAGTGATGTACTGAGGGGCCCCACCATGCAACTGAAGAGTAGTGGCATAACAAGTCAGTGATGTACTGAGGGGCCCCACCATGCAACTGAAGAGTAGTGGCATAACAAGTCTGTGATGTACTGAGGGGCCCCACCATGCAACTGAAGAGTAGTGGCATAACAAGTCAGTGATGTACTGAGGGGCCCCACCATGCAACTGAAGAGTAGTGGCATAACAAGTCAGTGATGTACTGAGGGGCCCCACCATGCAACTGAAGAGTAGTGGCATAACAAGTCAGTGATGTACTGAGGGGCCCCACCATGCAACTCAAGAGTAGTGGCATAACAAGTCAGTGAAACACAAAACATGCAAAATAGTGGCTTTTCTAAAAGTGTGTCTTTTTATTTTAGATATTTAAAAAATAATGTAAGGATTTCAGTGTGGGTGAAGTACTTTTTGAACACATTCAACAATATATGGTTATAATAACAATTATGTTGGTAAAAATAACCGTGACACAAAATTTCCAATGGTTGCATCCCTAACACTTGGCCATCACTCCAGCAGCACTGAGAGCAGACTCAGACAAACTAAGTGACTCTTGGTAATGTTGCAATTTTCAATGGCAACAAAGTAATTGGCGCAGAATTTTTCTATGAAAACAAGATCTAACAACTGCTCATTTAAAAAAAAATTAGATTTTATTATTTAAAATAATATTTATTAAGGTGTACAAAAGTACCAAAAATTGGTACCGTTGAGTACCTTTATCGGTACTGGGAATTATTATCATGTAGGCTCAAATGTGAAAGGTAGCCATCCCTACAAACAGCCCCTTTTAACAATTCAACAACCCAACATTGTAGTAAGTATAACTCAACTTGTGTTCAACAAATTAAACCCAATAGTTAGGTTGTGAATAAACAAACATTAAGTTGGTATAACTCAACCTTTGGGTTGAATAATTCAACGCAATAGTCTGGGTGGGAATAACCCAACATTGCTTTATCGTAACTCAAATTTTTGGTTAAATAATTCAACCCAAAAGTTGGGTTGAACAACTTAACCCAAAGTATTGAGATAAAATAACTCAATAATGGGTTTGTCCTTAACCAGCAGTTGGGTTAAAATTGGGTTATTTTTTAACTCAACATTTTTTAGTGTGTTTGCATTCTGTCCAAAGACTAGACAGTAGTCATTGTTTTCACTTTTACAAAGCATAGGTTTGTCTTGTAAGGATGTAACAATATCTTGATATCACCATACGATATAAAGGCCATGGTACAATATTATTGTGGTAATGTAAAAAAACTTTTCTGTGTTATTTTCCTTGACTGCGAAGCCAAAGTGCGTCTGAACGTCCAATTTTCGCTTTGCACGAGGATCCACTAGCCTGAGCTTCCCGACGGGTTTGCGCCCGGTTCTCGTTTCCCATCGCGTGTCATGGCATTATTCTGAGCATTTTGAAACTGTAGTATTTACAACACCGTTACATCCCTATTGTCTTATGTTCTGCAGACGTCTGTGGCGAAGAGCTTCGCTGCAGAAGTGGAGTTTTAGGATGGATCAGGAGGAGCCAAAGCCCTCCTACATTAAAGGGGAAGATGAGGAGCCAGAGGCCCTACACATTAAAGTGGAACAGCAGGATGCAGAGACCCCATACCATAAAGTGGAAAAGAATCAGCCAGAGGCTCCTCGCGTTAAAGTGGAAGAGGACCAGCCAGAGGCTCCTCATATTAAAGTGGAAGAGGAGGATGCAGAGACCCATTGCATTAAAGTGGAAGAGGAGGATGGAGGGACTCCTCACATTAAATTGAAACAGGAGAATGCAGAGACCCCATACCATAAAATGGAAGAGGATCAGCCAGAGGCTCCTCATATTAAAGTGGAAGAGGAGGATGCAGAGGCCCCTTGCATTAAACTGGAAGAGGAGGATGCAGATACCCCATACCATATAGTGGAAAAGGATCAGCCAGAGGCTCCTCGCGTTAAAGTGGAAGAGGACCAGCCAGAGGCTCCTCATATTAAAGTGGAAGAGGAGGATGCAGAGGCCCATTGCATTAAAGTGGAAGAGATGGATGGAGAGACTCCTCACGTTATATTGAAACAGGAGGATGCAGAGACCCCATACCATAAAATGGAAGAGGATCAGCCAGAGGCTCCTCATATTAAAGTGGAAGAGGAGGATGCAGAGGCTCCTCATATTAAAGGGGAAGAGGAGGATGCAGAGTCCCCTTGCAATAAAGTGGAAGGGGAGGATGCAGAGGCTCCTCATATTAAAGGGGAAGAGGAGGATGCAGAGTCCCCTTGCAATAAAGTGGAAGGGGAGGATGCAGAGACCCCATACCATAAAGTGGAAGAGGAGGATGCAGAGGCCCCTTGCAATAAAGTGGAAGGGGAGGATGCAGAGACCCCATACCATAAAGTGGAAGAGGAGGATGCAGAGGCCCTTTGCATTAAAGTGGAAGAGGACCAGCCAGAAGCTCCTCATATTAAAGGAGAAGAGGAGGATGCAGAGGCCCTTTGCATTCAAGTGGAAGAGGAGCCGCACAGCACCAGTCAAAAGGTGCTTGGAGGTCTGGCGGAGTCGCCAGGGATTGTTGTGTCTGTGAAGAATGAAGATGAAGGAGACAAAGGTGAAAGGGAGGCGGAGCCTCCAAGCAGCAGCTGGGCTCAACAAGCAAGGACAGAAGCTGAGGGAGACCAGTGTGGAGCAGCTCACTCAGCTGCAGGCAGTGAGGACACCAGGCACTCTCCTCACACCGACCATGGAGACAAGACACGCTTTAAATGTTCTCAGTGCGACAAAACCTTCAGTCGCCGTCACGATCTGACTAACCACGCAAGAACACACACTGGTGAGAAACCATTTCCCTGTTCAGTGTGCGGTACATCTTTTAGTGGGAAGCGCTCATTGAAAAGCCACATGAAAGTGCACACCGGGGGGGAAAAGTTTATCTGTTCATTCTGTGGTAAAGAATTCTTCGAAAAGGCGAATCTGATACGACACGCGACGACTCACACCGGAGAGGCGCCTTTTTCCTGTTCTGACTGTGCTAAACGTTTTAAACCATGGTGTCAAACTCTGGCCCGCTGTGTAATTTAATTTGGCCCTTGAGGCAATATCAATTTAGCATTAGAGCTGGCCCGCCGGTGTTCTGCAGCGTCGGTGCCGCTGTAACACCACATTCACCGCTAATACTCATACTTGCCAACCCTCCTAATTTTCCCAGTAGACTCCCGAAGTTCAGTGCCCCTCCCCAAAATCTCCCGGGGCAACCATTCTTCTGAATTTCTACCGATTTCCACCTGGACAACTATATTGGGGGCGTGCATTTAAGGCACTGCCTTTAGCGTTCTCTACAACCTGTCGTCACGTCCGCTTTTCCTCCATACTAACAGCGTGTCACATAATATTTGTGGCTTTTACACACACGCACAAGTGAATGCAAGGCATACTTGGTCAACAGCCATACAGGTCACACTGAGGGTGGCCGTATAAACAACTTTAGCACTGTTACAAATATGCGCCACACTGAATCCACACCAAACAAGAATGACAAACACATTTTGGGCGAACACCCGCACCGTAACACAACAGAACAAATACCCAGAACCCCTGGCAGCACTAACTCTTCCGGGAAACTTCCAGCAAACTGAGCAATAATTAACGTTTTATTCATGCATTTTCTCTTGCTACTTCAAGGCTTGAATGTTTGGTTCATTCATTATTGTTATTTTATTTTCAAATTTATTATTAGCCTGTGGAAAAAAATTCATATTTACCTCAGAAGATTGCAAATAGAAAAAAAGGCATACAATTTTTATTAAAATTTTATTTGATATGCCATTGATATTTTTTTAATTATTATTATCATTATTTGAAACTGGATTTTGCATGTCACTAAAGTTATACAAGCCTTGCTTGTTCAATATTTAATGCAAAACTTGCGGGGCGGCATAGCTCGGTTGGTAGAGTGGCCGTGCCAGCAACTTGAGGGTTGCAGGTTCGATTCCTGCTTCCGCCATCCTAGTCACTGCCGTTGTGTCCTTGGGCAAGACACTTTACCCACCTGCTCCCAGTGCCACCCACACTGCTTTAAATGTAACTTAGATATTGGGTTTCACTATGTAAAGCGCTTTGAGTCACCAGAGAAAAGCGCTATATAAATATAATTCACTTCACTTCACTTGTTTGGGTCCCTAATTAAAAAAGTTAATTTGTTCAACCTTGGCCCGCGGCTTTGTTCCGTTCAAAATTTTGGCCCACTCTGTATTTGAGTTTGACACCCCTGTTTTAAACGGAAGCAATCCTTGAAAAGACACATGAAATTGCACACCGGGGGGTTTATCTGATCATTTTGTGGTAAATAATTCGTCGAAAAGGCGAATCTGACACAAAACGTGAGAACTCACACCGGAGAGGCACCTTTTTCCTGTTCCGCCTGTGCTAAATGTTTTAAACAGAAGCCATACTTGAAAAGCCACATGAAAGTCCACACCGGGTCGGAAACGTTTATGGGGGCGGTATAGCTCGGTTGGTAGAGTGGCCGTGCCAGCAACTTGGGGGTTGCAGGTTCGATTCCCACTTCCGCCATCCTAGTCACTGCCGTTGTGTCCTTGGGCAAGACACTTTACCCACCTGCTCCCAGTGCCACCCACACTGGTTTGAATGTAACTTAGATATTGGCTTTCACTATGTAAAGTGCTTTGAGTCACTAGAGAAAAGCGCTATATAAATATAATTCACTTCACTTCACTTCATCTGTTCATTCTGGGGTAAAGAATTATTCGAAAAGGTGAATCTGACACAACAGGTGAGAACTCACACCGGAGAGAAGCCTTTTTCCTGTTCTGACTGTGCTAAACGTTTTAAACAAAAGCCGTCCCTGAAAAGCCACGTGTGTATCGGCTGGGGACATCTCTGCGCTGCTGATCCGCCTCCGCTTGGGATGGTTTCCTGCTGGCTCCGCTGTGAACGGGACTCTCGCTGCTGTGTTGGATCCGCTTTGGACTGGACTCTCGCGACTGTGTTGGATCCATTGTGGATTGAACTTTCACAGTATCATGTTAGACCCGCTCGACATCCATTGCTTTCCTCCTCTCCAAGGTTCTCATAGTCATCATTGTCACCGACGTCCCACTGGGTGTGAGTTTTCCTTGCCCTTATGTGGGCCTACCAAGGATGTCGTAGTGGTTTGTGCAGCCCTTTGAGACACTAGTGATTTAGGGCTATATAAGTAAACATTGATTGATTGATTGAGAACACACACTGGGGAAAAACCTTTCACGTGTTCATTCTGCGGTAAAGGATTCCACGAGCAGGCCAGTTTGAAAACGCACACCAGAGAGAGAGACTTTATTCCTGTTCGGCCTGCGGCATGGGCTTTGTACGAAATGCACAGTTGGTGAAACACGCAAGAATACACACTGGGGAGAAACCGTTTACCTGTACAATCTGCGGCGTAGGTTTTAGACGAAAGCGCCATTTGAAAAGACACACGCTCATCCATACCGGCGACAAACCTTTCTCTTGTACTATCTGCAACAAACGCTTTAGTACCCCATTAAAACTTGTAGCACACATGAAAATACACGCTGGCGGGAAAGCGTTCAGTTGTAGCGCGTGCAATGCAAGATTCTCTTACAAGCACCAGGTGGACAAACATGAGTGTGCGGGTCGGAAGAGCAACAGGAAATAAAAATGCAGAACTTTACTGTCAAGACACTTTCTGAAAATGTGACATCATATTTGTCTGTGTAACACAATCCTGGTATTGTCCTACCATTTAAAAGCATCAAAAACTGACGGATCACTAAAATGTTTTATATTATTCAATTTGAAACGTGAGCTGTTTTGCCCACGTGTGTGAAGTTGGCAAGCCTATATCTATATGGCCACCTATGCCCTTGGCCCCAAGTGGAGCCTAGGCCATCAAGGACCACTTCGCCACCGCGCTCTGGTTTTGGCTATCCACTTCGGTCCAGTTGATTAGGTTTCTTGAACTCTGCCTCAGTGTCTCGCCTGTTGCCTCTCTTCCTTTCTCCTCGCGGGTTCCAGGCCAGGGCTTGGCGTTTGATGCTGGCTTTTTGAGGGTGTGTCCGATCCAGCCCCGCTTCCTCTGCAGTATCTGGTTAGCCCCTGGTTCCTGTCCACAAAACCTTGTTCCAGATCTTGTCCGGCCACTGGATTTTTGTACATGCGCCTCAGAATGGTGTTGGAGAATGCTTAATTCTGTTATTACATTGATGGTGTAGTCCGCCATGTTCACTGTGGAGAGGCATAGCTGGCGAACGAGCAGTGGGGCAGGGCACGCTGGAGCCCGGCCCAAGATGGCGGCAAGGAGGAAGAGATGACAACGACCAAACGGGAGCGACGCTACAAGCGAGATCAGGTGTGTGCATATCTTCTCTCAGCGTATAAAAGGGGAGAAGGAGGAGATAAGGAGGTGGAGAGCCTGCAACAGCGACTGAAGAGCAAGAGCGACAGAACGCAAGACGGCGACGACGAAGACGCGGCCGACTAAAGAGCGAGCAGCGGGAGCGACGACGGCGCGAAAGACTTCCTCTATTTGAAAAAATAAACGAGAGCAATGTCCTTCCTTGATGGTCCTGGGAACCCTCACGACAGCAAGCAACTGTCACATACCCAATCATAGAGCAGAATTGACTTCACGTTGTAGTTGAAGAGGCAGAGTTTGGCTCTCCTGCTGATTCCTAGAAGTTCTTGACTGCTCTGGTTGTTGACGTCTTGGCCTGACTTCGGTCTTCGCTTCAAAGCTTTTGGACAGCTGGTCGGCGTGGGCAATCCAGTAGGTAAATTTGCTAAGGATGATGATCGTCTCTGGAACTCTGTAGTGTCTCAGTACTTTCCACACCATCTCTGTCCACACTACAGAATGCCTTCTTATAATCTATGAAATCTATGTAAAGGTCGGAGTTCCACTCCAGCGCCGGCTGCTCGATGACGCGCAAGCTGGCGACAGGCTCGTTGTTTCTCTCGAAGTCTTCCATTATGGTCTCTGAGCTTGGCGTTGACGGCCTCTTTCATCATTTCCTGTTAAATCCTGTTGACAAACTTGCCTTATGCCGAAAGTAGCATTCTACCTCTATAGTTGCTGCAATCCCTGAGGTCTCCCTTCTTCAGCAACTTGATAAGGATTCGTTGTTTCCACTGTGCTGATACTTTCTCCTCCTCCCAGCTGTTTCTATGTCAGTTTTGATAGCTTCTGCTGGAATTTTCACAGTCATGATGACTTTTTTTGATCCCTGCCTTTGGTTTATTGCAGCTGGTGGGCAGATCGCTCTCTGCAGGTGTGTCCTAGAGCTCAAAAAAAGTCTGCGGGCTATAGAGCGTTTTCCGTTCGGGCTCCAGTACTCTGGAATGCCCTCCCGGTAACAGTTCGAGATGCTACCTCAGTAGAAGCATTTAAGTCTCATCTTAAAACTCATCTGTATACTCTAGCCTTTAAATAGACCTCCTTTTTAGACCAGTTGATCTGCCGCTTCTTTTCTTTCTCCTATGTCCCCCCCTCCCTTGTGGAGGGGGTCCGGTCCGATGACCATGGATGAAGTACTGACTGTCCAGAGTCGAGACCCAGGATGGACCGCTCGTCGGGACCCAGGATGGACCGCTCGCCTGTATCGGTTGGGGACATCTCTACGCTGCTGATCCGCTTGAGATGGTTTCCTGTGGACGGGACTCTCACTGCTGTCTTGGAGCCACTATGGATTGAACTTTCACAGTATCATGTTAGACCCGCTCGACATCCATTGCTTTCGGTCCCCTAGAGGGGGGGGGGTTGCCCACATCTGAGGTCCTCTCCAAGGTTTCTCATAGTCAGCATTGTCGCTGGCGTCCCACTGAATGTGAATTCTCCCTGCCCACTGGGTGTGAGTTTTCCTTGCCCTTTTGTGGGTTCTTCCGAGGATGTTGTAGTCGTAATGATTTGTGCAGTCCTTTGAGACATTTGTGATTTGGGGCTATATAAATAAACATTGATTGATTGATTGATTGATGTCCGGGGGTGCAGCGGTTCAACAGCTCCCTGAAGTATTGTGCCAATCGCTTCAGTAGTTGCCGGTGCAACAACGCCGGAAATGTGTCCCGTGAAAAAACGTCCGACCGGAACTCTAATTACTAAAGTTCCTTGGGTGAATAATGTAAAGTCACTACACCGGTATGTTTTAGTGTTTTCATGGTGAGTCTACTGACAGATATAAGTAAGAACATTACACTACTTTATATTAGAAATGGCAAAAGTGGACAACTAATGTCCCATAACAAGAAGACAGAAAAAGGAAGAAGATTGACTATGGTGTCGGCACGGACTTGAAAGGCGGGCGTGTGCAAATTTTCAGGACTTATGCAGATCCCAAATACGGATCAGCAGGTACTAGAAGGTAAGAAAAGTTGCTTTTGCACAATATTGTGAAAAAAAAACGCCAGATTATATGTTTTACAGCATGATAATACTCCTATGTTGAAGCACAGTGCAATCCATCAAGTGGTGTGGCTTCATAGCTTAACAAAGTCCTACTAAAACATTTTAATTGGTTTTTGAGTGCTGTGTGTAATGTTCTATATTTTCAATGGAACACAGGGGTTAGTGCGTCAGCCTCACAATACGAAGGTCCTGAGTTCAATCCCGGGCTCTGGATCTTTTTGTGTGGAGTTTGCATGTTCTCACCGTGACTGCATGGGTTCCCTCCGGGTACTCTGGCTTCTTCTAAAGACATGCACCTGGGGATAGGCCCCTCCCACCTCCAAAGACATGCACCTGGGGATAGGCCCCGCCCACCTCCAAAGACATGCACCTGGGGATAGGCCCCTCCCACCTCCAAAGACATGCACCTGGGGATAGGCCCCTCCCACCTCCAAAGACATGCACCTGGGGATAAGCCCCTCCCACCTCCATAGACATGCACCTGGGGATAGGCCCCTCCCACCTCCAAAGACTTACACCTGGGGATAGGCCCCTCCCACCTCCAAAGACTTACACCTGGGGATAGGCCCCTCCCGCTTCCAAAGACATGCACCTGGGGATAGGCCCCTCCCACCTCCAAAGACATGCACCTGGGGATAGGTCCCTCCCACCTCCAAAGACTTGCACCTGGGGATAGGCCCCTCCCACCTCCAAAGACATGCACCTGGGGTTAGGTTGATTGGCAACACTAAATGGGCCCTAGTGTGTGAATGTGAGTGTGAATGTTGTCTGTCTATCTGTGTTGGCCCTGTGAAGAGGTAGTGACTTGTCCAGGATGTACACTGCCTTCTGCCCGAATGCAGCTGTGATAGGGTCCTGCACCCCCTGCAACCCCGAAAGGGACAAGCGTTAGAAAATGGATGGATGGACATATGTTTATTAAGTCATATTGCAGTCTATGAGTATCTCTTATGTGTGACTGCCATCTACTACCCTCACTTATCATTTCACCATGCACCAAATATAATAGATTGGAGGTTGGTAAGCACAACCAAAATTATTCCACTCATTAGGAGCACCGGGGTTCAAGGCACACTGTCAAGTTTTGAGGAAATTAGAGAATTCTAAGTGCGCCTTATAGGCCGAAAAATACGGTAACTTACTTGAGGTGCCATTAAAAAGCTTACCAGACCTCCACCTGACGTTTTTGTCGTATCCACATATCCAAACGACAAGATGATATTCCAATCAACCTGTTTGTCTTTTTGTGTCCTGCAGAAGTCTGTAAAGAAATGCTTCCCCTCTCTGAGCTGCAAAAGTGGAGCTCAAGGGTGGAGCATGAGGAGCCTCAGCCCCCCCTTTTTAAAGTGGAAGAGGAGGAGACAGAGGCGCCCCTCCACCTTAAAGTGGAAGAGGAGCTACAATGCATCGCTCGAGGCCTGGAGAAGTTTCCGGTGATTGGTGTCCCTGTGAAGAGTGAAGGTGATGAGGTCAAAGGTGAGGAAAAGAGAAAGGTTGAGCCTCTAAGCAGCTTCTCTGCTCAGCAGGCATCAGCAGAATCTGAGGGTGACCACTGTGGAAGAGCTCAGGCAGAGAATGTCTCAGCTGCAGATATGTT
>NC_084636.1:2373259-2460759 GCF_033978795.1 Nerophis ophidion | reverse complement strand
GCTCAAATGTATTTTTTTCCAATCCACTACATGACCGTTATAAGACACCAACACATATATCAGTGCAGTATCAATACAGCTGGTGAGTGTGCCATACCCTCACTGAGGCATGAAAAATACCTAATAATACACATTTAATTTCATTTATTTTTAAAATCAGATCGAAGCAAGCTCCAAAATCTAAAAGCTAATTATCTTACTAGGCATTTTCTACATTAAACCATTTTTATGGTGAATAAAATGCAGTAAGATAACTAACAATATTATTGCACTGGTAATACAATCCATCACATACATGTATCAATGATAATATGAATATAATTTTAATCAAATTAATAGTGATGTTAAATGTTCCTATTCACCTTACCTGAGAGTTGAACCCACAGGTGTTCAGATAACACAAATAGATTTAAACTTCCTTTTTATTGTCATTCAAATTTGAACTTTACAGTACAAATAAAAACGAAATTGTGTTGCCTTAGCTCATGGTAGTGCAGGATTAAAAAAAAGCAATAAGGTGCAGATAAAAATAAATAGATTACTGTACAGATAAATATATTGCACTTTTGCATATGCATCCAGGTTTATGGATGTATGTTATATTGTCTTTTTTATTCCAGCGAGTTAGTCCATTTTGGGGGGAGTTGAGGGGATTATTATGATGTGTTCAAGAGCAGGGGCGTCGCCAGACATATTTCACTGGGGCACGTGCCCCAGTGTTGATCTGCAGTGCCCCAGTGTTGATCTGCAGTGCCCCAGTAAAAATTTCACCAATAAAAAAGAAAACGCTTCAGAGTTTTAAGTCTACATAACATAGACAACAGCGCACATACTACTTAGTATGGTAATTGATTGCTACTGTATTCACTCCACGAAACAGTGAGCACATGGCTACTTAATATGGTCATTTATTCAGGTGTGGATCGAGACTTCAGTTGAGAGAGAGAGAGGATGAGAATCACTGCGTGAGGTAGGTAACGTTAGCCAACAACAATTTGTTAATTACATTATTTTGATTTTGATTTGACTCAAACTGTAACTCCTAGATGGATATCAGAAAGTTATTGGCCCGCAGCAGAGAAGAAGCAGCAGGAATGAGAGATGTAAGTGAAGTCCTAGCTAGCTAGGCAACATCATTGTCTTAAGTTGATGCTAAGTTAGCTAAGGTTATCAAGACAAACATATTCATTTGTTGTACGAGCTGTCGGGGGAATTTCCAATGAACATGAAACATCATGTTGGTTATTGTCTGCTGCTTCTGCATCAATGATGATTTGGAGTCAGCATGTGTGAGTCAAATGGTTTATCTTCAGGAAGAAAAACATTTTTCCATATCATCAAGTCGTGAGCCAAATTTTTAAATCATTCAAGTTTATTTCACAGAAAAATAGCACAGTAGACTTGTCTTGTTAATCGGTGTGACTTTGACTAAAATAATCTTGTTTTGTCACCAGAAAAATGGCTACAGCTAAAGCATCTGGTTTTGTTTCCAGAAAAAATAGTAACATTTCTGTATTTGTTTTCAGAAAGATGGCTGAAAATATCGGGTTTTGTTGCCCCATTTAGATTTAAAAAATATATATTTCCATGTCTGTCCTGAATCCTCCTCCAACTTGTTAGTCGGTTTGCCTTTTGCTAAAATACTCACTAATAGTCACTAGAAAAAAGGCTAAAATAATCTGGTTTATTTGCCACAATTTGATTTTTTTCTCCCTAAACTTTTTTTTTTCATGCACACATGTGACTGCGACTCACTGAAAATGACACACAATCCACTTTTATGCCACGACCCAGCAGTTGGGAACCACTGGTCAACTGTATAACAGTTACTGTAATATTTCCATGTCTGTCCAGAGTGATTGACCACTTTGCAAAAATGAAAATGAGACGTTACAGTTTACTTCTCAGAAAATGATTCCCTGAACAGACACACAACAGTTGTTCATTTATTATACTACTGTGGCTTTATTGTTTTGTGTATATTTTATAGTTTTGTGTATCTGAAATAGGATTAGCCACATTGCCATAAATGGAAATTAAATAATATAAAAGAACCCAGAGATGTAGGGGTGCTTTATTTTTGGTTTTACTTTTGTAGATGTTAAATTTGCAGATGATTACTGCAATAAATATTTCAAAAAGATTCATTGCTCTTCCTTTTTGCTTTTACCAGTAGCAGTTTAGAAGTCTGGAGTAAAAAAGTGTACAAGTAGGTCAAATGCATTAGCTAATTTCAGGTGGTTCATCAAAGATCCATACAACATAATCTGATATGATTTCATAGTTTAAAGCACTATTTATGTATTTGTTATGATAAATAAGTGCTAAAAATGTTTTTCCTTGTGCGCTTTGCATGCTCACATGAATTATTTGTGCCCCAGGTGTGCCCCAGTACAGTATCAGGTCTAGTGACGCCCCTGTTCAAGAGTCTTACAGCCTGAGGGAAGAAGCTGTTACAGAACCTGGAGGTTCTGCTTCGGCGGCTGTGGAACCTCTTCCTAGATTCCAGCAGTGAAAACAGTCCTTGGTGAGGGTTGAAGGAGTTTTTGTAGATTTTCTGAGCCCTGGTCAGGCAGCGGCTTTTTGCGATCTCCTGGATAGGAGGAAGAAGAGTCCTGATAATCTTTTCCGCCGTCCTCACCACTCAAGACATGCTATTTTTAACCCCCAAAAATGTGTTTTAATAGCACATGTCTTTATGTTGACAATAAATTAAACGGCATTAAAATTGATGGAGAACTAACCAAGTAATGATTTTTTTCCGACATAGATGGCATTGTATTGCATTGCCTCAAATGGGGAGTTGCCCCTCCCAAGATGGCCGCCACGTCGGCACGTAATTAAGAAAGACCGCTACAGCGCGCCGACGGAACTGTTTTACTTACAAAAACATTGATTTCGGTAACAACGTGATACAAGACAACACCACACTGTTCATCAAAAAACACTCTCTGGATTTGCATCCTCGGTCATTTTGGATATAAGTCATTTACGACTTCCTCCATCATACCGGAAATGACGATGGAATACGTTTCCGGTTACTATTCTTATTTATTTTTTGTTTTCTCTCTTTTTCTTCAACACCACATATTTTCTCCTACACTAACTGTGCTGTGTTGCATTTTATAGTAATTATTTAGGAAAAATAAATATTAAACACGAAGCAAAACCCGCTGTAACGCTAATTCTTTGCCAGAGGGTGGCGGTAATGAGCCTAACAAGTTTTAACAAGAGCGCGAAGAAAACAAATGTCACGTGACTTTTGCTAGCTAACATGTTTAATCAAACTTTAAAGACGTTTCCTGACAAAAAGCTGGCGGTATGTACTTTTTTCTTCTTTAAAGTCTTTTTCTCACAAACATTCACGTTGGAAAAAAAGAGGTTGAATTTGCTAATGTTAGCTAATAGTAGCCACACAGGAGCAGCAATAGTTTTTTTCCCATTAACTTTTTATCAAACAAAAACAAACATTCCCAATAAATAAGGCGTCTAACACCAAATGGCGCCAGATCAGGCTGCTTTAAATATTAAAAAGTCAAAAAAGCAAATTAAAAGTATACTTAAACTAGATGAGGTGTGAATGTTCCAATGCTGAAAGGCCTACTGAAAGCCACTACTAGCGACCACACAGTCTGATAGTTTATATATCAATGATGAAATATTAACATTGCAACACATGCCAATACGCCCGCTTTAGTTTACTAAATTGCAATTTTAAATTTCGCGCGGAAGTATCATGCTAAAACGTCGGGGTATGATGACGCGTGCACGTGACGTCACGCATTATAGAGGACATTTTGATCAAGCACCGTTCACAGCTATAAGTTGTCTACTTTAATCGCATAATTCCACAGTATTCTGGACATCTGTGTTGCTGGATCTTTTGCAATTTGTTCAATGAATAATGGAGACATCAAAGAAGAAAGATGTAGGTGGGAAGCGGTGTATTGCAGCGGCTTTTAGCAACACAAACACAGCCGGTGTTTCCTTGTTTACATTCCCGAAAGATGACGGTGAAGCTTTACTATGGAACAGAGCGGTCAAGCGAACACGGTTGTACAGTACATTGTATTATGCAGCGATCATTTCAAAAGATCGTGTGTCGAAGAGGG
The DNA here is from genome assembly GCF_033978795.1 of Nerophis ophidion. NCBI lineage: Eukaryota > Metazoa > Chordata > Actinopteri > Syngnathiformes > Syngnathidae > Nerophis > Nerophis ophidion. Next base: position 2,456,647 of record NC_084636.1, on the reverse strand, counting down.
TCCCTTGCGAAGGGCAGAGATGGGGATCGCCACCACCCGTCCACTGGTGCTGCAGAAAGCTGCGGGGCCGACCTTCAGGTTGTACAGGTACCACCATATAATCTCACTAAAACACTAGTAACACAATAAGCTGATAAGGGATTTTCCAGAATTATCCTAGTAAATTTGTCTAATAACATCTGAATTGCTCCCACTGTATAGTCTTTTTTTCTAGTCCTCCACTCTCACTTTCCTCATTCACAAATCTTTCATCCTCGCTCAAATTAATGAGTAAATCGTCGCTTTCTCGGTCCGAATCGCTCTAGCCACAGGTGGCCATGATTGTAAACAATGTTCAGATGTGAGGAGCTCCACAACCCTGACGTCACGCGCACATCGTCTGCTACTTCCGGTACAGGCAAGGCTTTTTTATTAGCGACCAAAAGTTGTGAACTTTATCGTGGATGTTCTCTACTAAATCCTTTCAGCAAAAATATGGCAATATGGCGAAATGATGAAGTATGACACATAGAATGGAGCTGCTATCCCCGTTTAAATAAGAACATCTCATTTCAGTAGGCCTTTAAAGGAGATGAAGTGTAAATGCTCCAATGCTGAAGTTGCAGTGAAATGCTGACTGAATGTAGAAATGCTTTGAATGTGGAAGAAATGGAATTTACAGGAAAATTGGAATTTGGTTTGGAACTTGGGAAAGTGTTAGTTGGATGAGTGGAATGTGTTGATGTTGGAATGCTTTGAATAGGTCGAAAAATGTGGGAATTGTGCAACTTGGAAAATTGTCCCATTGATTTCAATGGGAACTTCCTGGAAATTGGGGGATTTTGGGAAAAGCAGGATTTTTTAGAAAATGATTAAAAGCATTAATGAGCTGAATTGGTTGGTTTTGGAATTGTTTAAATTAGGCAAGAAATGTTGAAGTAGTAAATGGTATTAGGGAGTTCTGGGGAAATTGGAATTTGTTTGATCTTGGAAAAAGGGTAGTTTGAATTTCCAGAAAGGGTTGAAGAATGTGGGAACAGGTCAAAGAGGCAAAAAGGACATTTTTTAGGAAACTTTTGTTTTGAAGGGGTTTTTGCCAACTTCCTGTTGATCATTAGTAAATATAAGAAAGAAGAGCAAACATTGTTTTAGAAAGACAATAATATATAATATGTATATAAATACAATTTATGATTTCATAATTATACATATAGGTTATATTAAAATGTATATATTACCACTTTATATGGAATTTAAATAAATTATGTATATATAATATATATATATATATATATATATATATATATATATATATATATAAGTGTACAAATGTATATGTTTGATTTAAATGTTAAACTGTGTATATGAGACGTGTGCTACATATATGTTGCTTGTATATTGTTTAAGAAAAAAAAAGTAATATAAGTGAAGCATGTTTTAGATTTTATATATTTTGAACCTTGTTCTTGTTGTGATGGGGTAGGTTTATATAAGCGTTGCTTCAACCTACACCCTTTCGGCTCAATCATTGCTCAAATCTTTGCTGAAGGATGTCAATGTATGAAATATAGGTCTAACTGAGACCTACATGGAGGTTTTTGTTTCATGTCTCTACGACATCCATAACGGAAGTTACAAGCAGTTGTGTCTGTTTTTTTCCTAGGGGGCGCTAGAGCGCAATTTTGAGTTTTGAGGTTTGGTTTTTGCCAGTCCTGATGTGTGTGTTAAATATGGTGAGTTTTGAAGCATGTTAAGGGGCTCAAATTACAGCTCAAAGCTGCGGAATAATAATCAATCAATCAATCAATGTTTACTTATATAGCCCTAAATCACTTCAATCAATCAATGTTTATTTATATAGCCCCAAATCACAAATGTCTCAAAGGACTGCACAAACCATTACGACTACAACATCCTCGGAAGAACCCACAAAAGGGCAAGGAAAACTCACACCCAGTGGGCAGGGAGAATTCACACCCAGTGGGACGCCAGTGACAATGCTGACTATGAGAAACCTTGGAGAGGACCTCAGATGTGGGCAACCCCCCCCCCCCCTCTAGGGGACCGAAAGCAATGGATGTCGAGCGGGTCTAACATGATACTGTGAAAGTTCAATCCATAGTGGCTCCAACACAGCCGCGAGAGTCCAGTTCAAGCGGATCCAAGACAGCAGCGAGAGTCCCGTCCACAGGAAACCATCTCAAGCGGAGGCGGATCAGCAGCGTAGAGATGTCCCCAACCCATACACAGGCGAGCGGTCCATCCTGGGTCTCGACTCTGGACAGCCAGTACTTCATCCATGGTCATCGGACCGGACCCCCTCCACAAGGGAGGGGGGGACATAGGAGAAAAAAGAAAAGAAGCGGCAGATCAACTGGTCTAAAAAGGAGGTCTATTTAAAGGCTAGAGTATACAGATGAGTTTTAAGGTGAGACTTAAATGCTTCTTGTGTCTCAAAGGGCTGCACAAACCACTACAACGTCCTCGGTAGGCCCACACAAGGGCAAGGAAAACTCACACCCAGTGGGATGTCGGTGACAATGATGACTATGAGAACGAAAGCAATGGATGTCGAGTCGTAATAAAGAATAAAACGCTAGAAATTCAATAGGGTACTCTGTCCCAGAGGGACATTTGTCCCTAATAAAGTCCATTCTATTCTATTCTATTCTATTCTATTGACACGGTTGGACTAATAATGTATGGCTAAAGTAGCTACCAATCCAAATGAATTGTACTGAATTGATCATTGGAGCTGGACATGAGGAGAGGGAAGTCTTGGGTTCTCTGCTTAGGCTGCTGCCCCCGCGACCTGGGTTAAGCAAAGGAAGATGGTTGCATGCAAAATAAATAGTTTCATTAGCGTACCTTAAAAGGTACGTTAATGAAGAAGCGGAGGACTGGTGTGCTGCTTGTTCATGAGCGCTGGCTGTGCAAAAGGAGCAAAGTTCCTCTTCCACACTCGTGAACTCGTGTTGCATCCCTAAGTAGTTCCACTTAGGAGAACTTCCAAGTGCATTTCCATTACTCTTCGGCGAGGCCCGGGTCCACACGGCATGCACTCTCTGCTTTGTAGCGCCGCCCCGTCCAGTCCTCAATCTGGACAGGAAAGAAACCATTAGACTCCTAATGGGGGAACATTTTTCAATCAGAGCTCACCTGTGTAATGTCTTCACTTCCAGAACATTCCCGGCCCTGGGGAGGCGGGCAGGGCTGCATTAATAATGCAAGGATGCCTTTATTCTTGGAGCTGCATCCTGCACACAACTGATTGGGACCTCGCCAGGCCCTCAGTTTACAGACTTAGACTCGGACTTGGACTTCCTTTTTATTCTCATTCAAATGTCAACTTTATGGAACAGATTAGAACCACATTTTGTTGCATTATTTCATGGTCGTGCAGCATGAAAGAGTAATAAGGTGCAAATATAAATTAAAGCTGCAAGCAGCGTTGGTCGGGTCCGCCGTTGGACGCCGCCGCCGTGTCCCGGGTCCCGATCTTAGTCAAACCAACATAGAGGTTTTTATTTCATGTCTCTACGACATTTCTAACAGAAGTTACATGCAGTTTTGTCTGGGTTTTTTCCTAGGGGGCGCTAAGCGCAATTTAGATTTTTGGGGTTTGGTTTTTTATTAGATGGCAGTTTTTGCCAGTCCTGATATGTGTGTAAAATTTGGTGAGTTTTGAAGCATGTTAAGGGGGTGAAATTACAGATCGACAATTCTGGATGTTGTTGATAAATGGCTTTTGCTTGGCATAGTAGGGCTTTAACTTGCACTTTGAAGCATTTTAAGTAGGTCAAATTACAGTTTAAAGAGGCAAAAAAGACATTTTTTAGGAAACTTTGCGCAGGGGTTTTTTGAAGGCGCGTAAAATCCAAACCGGAGAACTTATCAAAAATGTGTTCGACTTGTTTTTTAAAAAGGGTTCAATCTCTTTCCTGTGCGAGTTTGAAGCCGAAACGACAAACGCACTGGGAGGAGTTTCGATTTGAAAAAGGTGACGGGTTTTCACAAAACTTTTATTTTGAAGGGGCAATTTTTAACTTCCTGTTGATTTTTGCCGAAGGATGTCGATTATCGAAATGTAGGTCTAAGTCAGACCTACCTAGAAGTTTTTGTTTCATGTCTTTCCGACATTCCTACCGGAAGTTACAAGCAGTTTTGTCTGTGTTTTCTTCCTGGAAGCAGTTTTTTCTGTGTTTTATTAAAAAATTGCGCTACAGCGCAATTTTGAGTTTTTTTTTTTTTTTTTTCATTAGATTGCAATTTCTGCCAGTCCTGATGTGTGTGCCAAGTTTGGTGAGTTTTGAAGCATGTTAAGGGGGTCAAATTGCAGCTCAAAGAGGCAAAAATAGCATTTTTTGCTAAAATTTTGCTTTGAATGAGTTTTTGCAACATTTCTGTTGATTTTGGGTATAGACGTTTTTTATTGGAAATGTAGATCTCAGTCAGACCTACACAGAGGTTTTTCTTTCATGTCTCTACGACATTCCTAACGGAAGTTACAAGCAGTCTGTTTTTTTGTTTCTTTTTAGGGGGCGCTAGAGCGCAATTTTCATTTTTGGGGTTTGGTTGCTTAATATGTTGTGGAGTCACGGTAGACCGACGTGTGTGTCAACTTTGGTGAGTTTTGAAGCATGTTAAGGGGGTGATGTTGGGGCGCGACGGTGCGGAATAAAGAAAGAAAGAAAGAAAGAAAGAAAGAATAAATAATAATAAGAAACGTTACAGATTCAATAGGGTCCTTGCCATGGCAAAGGACATGGAGTCCTTTGCTGGCAGGGCGGACCCTAATAAATAGATCACTGTACAGATAAATATATTGCACTTTTGCATGTGCATCCAGGTTTATGGATGTATGTTTTATTGTCTTTATATTCCAGCCACTTTTTGGCTGCTGAGTGCTTTTACTTTTGTGGGCAAAGTTTGCATGTTCTTCTTCTTCGTCCTCACGGAGGATTGCGCCTGAAAGATGAGTGACAGCAACATTTGACGGCGCCTGTAGCAAAGACTTGCTTGAAGTTGACTTAGCACAGGCGCTCATCACCGACCACCATGAAGACTAACATGGCGGCAAATTGCAGACGCTCTTATCTGCTTGTAATCTGCGTTTTTTTTTTCCTTAATAAGCCGCCAGCTCCCGGGAACCTGAAGCCCCTCCCCCTCGCCCTCGCCGTCACATTCCTCCGCCCTGACTCACCGCGGGAACCTTCGCTTGACGCCATGAAGGTGATTTCTTTGCCGAGCCCCCCCCCCTCGCTCTCTGAAAGTTCTACCAGACTTTGACTGGCTCAAACCACCACAAGGAAGTTTTGAGCAGGCTAAAATGCTAACTGTAGCAAATATATCTCAGCTCACAATGTTTGAAAAATGCTAGCATGCTTATGTTAGCATGTATCAAGTCCTCAAATATGAATGAGACTGACGTGTGCATCTGATAAATTAGCAAAAAAGCTAGCATGTTAACATTAACATGTTAAAATGCTAACTGTAACACATACCACTCTGAGGTTTGCACCTAATTTTTTGGGGAAAAAATGCTGGCAAGCTAATGTTAGCATGTATCAAGCCTTTAGATTATGACTCAGGTATACACCTGCTAAATTAGCAAAAAAGCTAGCATGCTAATGTTAACATGTTAAAATGCTAACTGTAACACATATAACTCTGAGGTGTGTACCTAAAAATGTTTGAAAAATGCTAGCAGGCTAATGTTAGCATGTATAAAGTCCTAAAATATGACTCAGGTATACACCTGCTAAATTAACAAAAAAGCTAGCATACTAATGTTAACATGCTAAAATGCTAACTGTAACACATAACTCTGAGGTGTGTACCTGAAAAATGTTTGAAATATGCTGGCATGCTAATGTTAGCATGTATCAAGCCCTTAAAATATGACTGAGATGTACATCTACTAAATTAGCAAAAAAGCTATCATGCTAATGTTAAAATTCTAACTGTAACGCATATAACTCTGAGGTGTGTACCTAAACATTTTTGAAAAATGCTGGCATGCTATTGTTAGCATGTATCAAGCCCTTAAAATATGACTGAGATCTACATCTACTAAATTGGCAAAAAAGCTATCATGCTAATGTTAAAATGCTAACTGTAACGCATATAACTCTGAGGTGTGTACCTAAAAATGTTTGAAAAATGCTGGCATGCTAATGTTAGCATGTATCAAGCCCTTAAAATTTGATTGAGGTGTACACCTGCTAAATTAGCAAAAAAGCTAGCATGCTAATGTTAACATGTTAAAATGCTAACTGTAACACATTTAACTCTGAGGTGTGTACCTAAAAATGTTTGAAAAATGCTGGCATGCTAATGTTAGCATGTATTAAGCCCTTAAAATGTGACTCAGGTGTACACCTGTTAAATTAGTAAAAAAGCTAGCATACTAATGTTAACATGTTAAAATGCTAACTGTAACGCATATAACTCTGAGGTGTGTACCTGAAAAATGTTTGAAATATGCTGGCATGCTAATGTTAGCATGTATCAAGCCCTTAAAATATGACTGAGATGTACATCTACTAAATTAGCAAAAAAGCTATCATGCTAATGTTAAAATGCTAACTGTAACGCATATAACTCTGAGGTGTGTACCTAAACATTTTTGAAAAATGCTGGCATGCTATTGTTAGCATGTATCAAGCCCTTAAAATATGACTGAGATCTACATCTACTAAATTGGCAAAAAAGCTATCATGCTAATGTTAAAATGCTAACTGTAACGCATATAACTCTGAGGTGTGTACCTAAAAATGTTTGAAAAATGCTGGCATGCTAATGTTAGCATGTATCAAGCCCTTAAAATTTGATTGAGGTGTACACCTGCTAAATTAGCAAAAAAGCTAGCATGCTAATGTTAACATGTTAAAATGCTAACTGTAACGCATATAACTCTTAGGTGTGTACCTAAAAATGTTTGAAAAATGCTGGCATGCTAATGTTAGCATGTATTAAGCCCTTAAAATGTGACTGAGGTGTACACCTGTTAAATTAGTTAAAAAGCTAGCATACTAATGTTAACATGTTAAAATGCTAACTGTAACGCATATAACTCTTAGGTGTGTACCTAAAAATGTTTGAAAAATGCTGGCATGCTAATGTTAGCATGTATCAAGCCCTTAAAATGTGACTGAGGTGTACACCTGCTAAATTGTTTCAAAAGCTAGCATGCTAATGTTAACATGTTAAAATGCTAACTGTAACGCATATAACTCTGAGGTGTGTTTGAAAAATCATGGTGCAAAGCAACAGAAAATATAAACAGACATGGTCCTATATTACACAACCTGTTTACTGCATTCAGGTCAATGAATTTTAATCATTGACACATTTAATTATATGGCCCAAGGTGAACAACCTTCCCTAATCATGGTGCAAACCACCACAAAATATAAACAGACATGGTCCCACATAACAACCTGCTCACTGAACCTGGTGGACATTGAAAAAAAAACGACCTAACACCATAAAAAAATCCAAATGTCACCTGTTTAATACCATTACAAAGCATGATGGGAAAAAAGCTCACTGCGTAAGTAAACATGGTAAAAGTGCAACTTTCACATACTCTTAACATCCAGTTATGTTAATTATATATCCGTTATAGTATAATGCTAAAAAAAAAAGTTTTTAAATCTCAAAAGGATTTTTTTCCTGGTTAAATAAGATAACAAAATACTCTTTGGACGCGGCTGCTTTCTGCGTGCGTGATCCTGCCGCCTGACAGGAAGTCACCTCGGCAGCTTCGGCCAAATGACCATAAAAATGTCGGCATTTGGCGGAAGGCGTGCAGGTGAGCAAAAAGGAAGCTTGCGAGGAATGTTCCCTCAGTGGGCTGAACAACAGAAGGTTCCAGAAAAAGTCGGGCAGCAGGTGGCCGCTATGAAAAGCAGCTCCTTGACCCGCACGTGTGGTCTGGGGGCCAGCACACAAACACAGGAGCCTCACTTCTCTCTAGGTGGTCCACATACCCACCTTGTCCTAAGTCGCCCTGCTGGACAGGAGGCGGGCTCACCTTGGAGCCGTCTTGAGACCTGAGAAAAATGCCTCCCTCTTTAGAACCAACCTCTCTAGATATATGAAGATGTGTATTTATAACATTAAATGTGTATTTATAACATTAAAGCGATGTGTATTTATAACATTAAATGTGTATTTATAACATTAAAGCGATGGACAGGACCGACTTTTACTGGTGTTTCCTGCCTTTTACTGGTGTTTCCTGCCTTTGCCCACTCAACATATCTTTACCTGCACATTACCTACCTTCCCTGCATCCTGGGGTCACACCGGTGCTTCTTTCTGTCATCCATACACGCTGGTGCTTCCTGCCATCACACAGACAACATATCTTTACCCGCACGTTACCTACCTTCTCTGTATCCTGGAGTCAAACTGGTGCCTCCTTCTTTCACCCAGTCAACATATCTTCACCCGCACATTACCTACCTTCTCTGCATTGTGTGGTCACGCTGGTGCTTCCTGCCTTTACCCACTCAACATATCTTTACCTGCACATTACCTACCTTCCCTGCATCCCGGGGTCACACCGGTGCTTCTTTCTGTCACCCATACACGCTGGTGCTTCCTGCCATCACCCAGACAACATATCTTTACCTGCACATTACCTACCTTCTCTGTATCCTGGGGTCACACCGGTGCTTCTTTCTGTCACCCATACACGCTGGTGCTTCCTGCCATCACACAGACAACATATCTTTACCTTCACATTACCTACCTTCTCTGTATCCTGGAGTCAAACTGGTGCCTCCTTCTTTCACCCAGTCAACATATCTTTACCCGCACATTACCTACCTTCTCTGCATTGTGTGGTCACGCTGGTGCTTCCTGCCTTTACCCACTCAACATATCTTTACCTCCACATTACCTACCTTCCCTGCATCCTGAGGTCACACCGGTGCTTCTTTCTGTCACCCATACACGCTGGTGCTTCCTGCCATCACCCAGACAACATATCTTTACCTGCACATTACCTACCTTCTCTGTATCCTGGAGTCAAACTGGTGCCTCCTTCTTTCACCCAGTCAACATATCTTTACCCGCACATTGCCTACCTTCTCTGCATTGTGTGGTCACGCTGGTGCTTCCTGCCTTTACCCACTCAACATATCTTTACCTGCACATTACCTACCTTCCCTGCATCCTGGGGTCACACCGGTGCTTCTTTCTGTCACGCATACACGCTGGTGCTTCCTGCCATCACCCAGACGACATATCTTTACCTGCACATTACCTACCTTCTCTGTATCCTGGAGTCAAACTGGTGCCTCCTCCTTTCACCCAGTCAACATATCTTTACCCGCACATTACCTACCTTCTCTGCATTGTGTGGTCACGCTGGTGCTTCCTGTCTTTACCCACTCAACATATCTTTTCCTGCTCATTACCTACCTTCCCTGCATCCTGGGGTCACACCAGTGCTTCTTTCTGTCACCCATACACGCTGGTGCTTCCTGCCATCACCCAGACAACATATCTTTACCTGCACATTACCTACCTTCTCTGTATCCTGGAGTCAAACTGGTGCCTCTTTCTTTCACCCAGTCAACATATCTTTACCCGCAGATTACCTACCTTCTCTGCATTGTGTGGTCACGCTGGTGCTTCCTGCCTTTACCCATTCAACATATCTTTACCTGCACATTACCTACCTTCCCTGCATCCTGGGGTCACACCGGTGTTTCTTTCTGTCACCCATACACGCTGGTGCTTCCTGCCATCACCCAGTCAACATATCTTTACCCGCACGTTACCTACCTTCTCTGTATCCTGGAGTCAAACTGGTGCCTTCTTTTTTCACCCAGTCAACATATCTTTACCTGCACATTACCTACCTTCCCTGCACCCCGGGGTCACACCTGTGCTTCTTTCCGTCACCCATACACGCTGGTGCTTCCTGCCATCACCCAGTCAACATATCTTTACCCGCACGTTAACTACCTTCTCTGTATCCTGGAGTCAAACTGGTGCCTTCTTCTTTCACCCAGTCAACATATCTTTACCTGCACATTACCTACCTTCCTTGCACCCTGGGGTCACACCGGTGCTTCTTTCCGTCACCCATACACGCTGGTGCTTCCTGCCTTTACCCACTCAACATATCTTTACCTGCACATTACCTACCTTCCTTGCACCCTGGGGTCACACTGGTGCTTTTTTCTGTCACCCATACACGCTGGTGCTTCCTGCCATCACACAGACAACATATGTTTACCGGCACATTACCTACCTTCTCTGTATCCTGGAGTCAAACTCGTGCCTCCTTCTTTCACCCAGTCAACATATCTTTACCTGCACATTACCTACCTTCCTTGCACCCTGGGGTCACACTGGTGCTTCTTTCTGTCACCCATACACGCTGGTGCTTCCTGCCATCACCCAGACAACATATCTTTACCGGCACATTACCTACCTTCTCTGTATCCTGGAGTCAAACTGGTGCCTCCTTCTTTCACCCAGTCAACATATCTTCACCCGCACATTACCTACCTTCTCTGCATTGTGTGGTCACGCTGGTGCTTCCTGTCTTTACCCACTCAACATATCTTTACCTGCACATTACCTACCTTCCCTGCACCCTGGGGTCACACCGGTGCTTCTTTCTGTCACCCATACACGCTGGTGCTTCCTGCCATCATCCAGACAACATATCTTTACCCGCACATTACCTACCTTCTCTGTATCCTGGAGTCAAACTGGTGCCTCCTTCTTTCACCCAGTCAACATATCTTCACCCGCACATTACCTACCTTCTCTGCATTGTGTGGTCACGCTGGTGCTTCTTGCCTTCACCCACTCAACATATCTTTACCTGCACATTACCTACCTTCCCTGCACCCTGGGGTCACACCGGTGCTTCTTTCTGTCACCCATACACGCTGGTGCTTCCTGCCATCATCCAGACAACATATATTTACCTGCACATTACCTACCTTCTCTGTATCCTGGAGTCAAACTGGTGCCTCCTTCTTTCACCCAGTCAACATATCTTTACCCGCACATTACCTACCTTCTCTACATTATTTGGTCACGCTGGTGCTTCCTGCTTTTAAGCGGCCATCTTGAGACGGCAGCAGTTCTTTGAAGGCTCGTGAAATCGAAACCGGAGCAGGTATTAAAAGTATTTTCTCAACTTTTAATCAGAAGTGTTCAATCCCTCTCCTGAGCGAGTTTGAAGCCGACACAAAAAACGCGCTCAGAGGAGATAATGTTTGAAAAAAGGTGACGGGTTTTTACAAAACTTTTGTTTTGAAGGGGTAACTGCCAACTTTCTGTTGATTTTTGCTGAAGGATGTCAATGAACAAAATGTAGGTCTAAGTGAGATCTACATAGAGGTTTTTGTTTCATGTCTCTACGACATTCCTACCGGAAGTTACAAGCAGTTGTGTCAGTGTCTTCTTCCTAGGAGCAGTTTTGTCTGTGTTTTATTCCTAGGGTGCGCTAGAGCGCAATTTTGAGTTTTGGGGTTTGTCTTTTTATTAGATCTTAATTTTCACCAGTCCTGATGTGTGTGTCCAGTTTGGTGAGTTTTGAAGCATTTTAAGGGGGTCAAATTACAGCTCAAAGAGGCAAAAATTAAATTTTTAGGAAACTTTTGTTTTGAAGGAGTTTCTGCCAACTTCCTATTGATTTTTGCTGAAGGAGGTTAGTGTATGAAATGTAGGTCTAAGTGAGACCTACATAGAGGTTTTTGTTTCATGTGTCTATGACATTCCTTACGGAAGTTACAGGCAGTTTTGTCTATTCTTTTTCTAGGGGGCGCTAGAGCGCAATTTTGAGTTTTGGGTTTTTTAATTAGATCGTAATTTTTGCCAGTCCTGATGTGTATGTTTAAATTTGGTGAGTTTTTAAGAATGTTAAAGTGGTCAAATTACAGTTCAAAGAGGCGGCGGTATAATAATAATAATAAAACCTTAGAAATACAATAGGGTCCTCTGTCCCAAAGGGACATTCGGTCCCTAATTATGTCAATGCGTGGACTTTGGGGTTTGTTTTCCCAGAAGGCAAAGGAAAGTTGGCGCGGGCAAGGCGTGAAGGTAGGGACATATTTATTAATTGCTATTAAAAAAAAGGAACAAAAGGCAGGCACAAGGCAGTAGTACAAAAACTTGGCTAATGAACAAAAACTTGCACAAAGGCAGAAACTATGAACATGAAACAAAACTTGATAACTGTGGCATGAAGAAACAAAAACTTACGTGGCATGGCAAGAAGCATAACTATGGAGTGTATTAGAGGTAAAGTCGCCAGGCTGACTTCCTGTCAACAATAATAGTTACATGATTAGTGAAAACAGGTGCGTGACTTGGGGACAGGTGAAAACTAATGGGTCGGCATGGAAACAAAGCAAACAAGGAAGTGCAAAAACAGGAAACAATGGAGTCTTAAGCAAAACAGAACAAAACTAAACAAAACATGATCACAAGACATGACAATATACATACTATGCACATTAAATGTAAGCTTTTAGTTATTTAAAAAAATATTGTTTGTAATTATTTTCTAATCTTCATTATTTAATGTCTCTAGGTACATATTTATTTTATTCCTTTAAATTAATTTTGGCCAAAGGGGGCGGATTACAATTTCTTACACACACTTGTTATTTCATATGTTGACCAGAGTTGCAGCACTTCAAAATGTTACACACACTTGTTATTTCATATGCTGGCCATAGGTGGAACACTTCAATTGTTTACACACACTTGTTATTTCGTATGTTGACCAGAGGGGGAAGTACTTCAAATTGTTACGCACACTTGTTATTTTATATGTTGACCAGAGGGGGAGCACTTCAAATGTTTACACACACTTGTTTTTTCATATGTTGACCAGAGGGGGAGCTCTTCAAATGTTTACACACACTTGTTATTTCATATGTTGACCAGAGTTGCAGCACTTCAAAATGTTACACACACTTGTTATTTCATATGTTGGCCAGAGGTGGAGCACTTCAATTGTTTACACACACTTGTTATTTCATATGTTGACCAGAGTTGCAGCACTTCAAAATGTTACACACACTTGTTAGTTCATATGTTGACCAGAGGTGCAGCACTTCAAATTGGTACACACACTTGTTATTTCATATGTTGACCAGAGAGGGAGTACTTCAAATGTTTACACACACTTGTTATTTCTTATATTGACCAGAGGGGGAGCACTTTTAAAAGTCAATGTGAAAAATCCCTCCTTTTTGGCAGCACCCTCATTTTGATAGATATCACCACAAATTATTGGGACCATGATTTATGTCATCACTTGTTCACACCTCCTCATATGGAAGATACTTTTCCTTCTTACGTCTCAAGAAGGCTAGAAATACAAGAACACACACACACATGTGAAACCAGGTGGTTTTCATACGTGGCTTTTGAGTCTGTGCTGGATCGTGTCGCCCGTCAGTGGTTGTGACTTTCCTCAGAGATGGATGCTTCACTAAGACCACACAGTCGCCTCGGGGTCTCGGTCTAGACCAGGGGTAGGGAACCTATGGCTCTGGAGCCAGATGTGACTGTTTTGATGACTGCATCTGGCTCTCGGATAAATCTGAGCTGACATTGCTTAACAGGATAAGCAATGAATAATTCCACTTGTAATCACAGTGTTAAAAACAACATTCACAATATAAAACATTCTCTTGCATTTTTATGTTCAAAAAGTTGCGTTAATGGTAAGAAATAATTTATTTATTATTGGTTAGTGTGGGGCTTGCCCTCCTGGGGGTTCTTCAGACCACCAAGAGCCTGTTTTAGGGTTACAATATTGTTTTATTTTAGTTTTCTCTCAGTTGCTTTACAGCAATTGTCTTTTTCTCTTTCGTCCTTACTCGCGCTCTGGCTCCAGCCCCAACTCTGTCTCTCCTTCTGGCTGCTGCTTATAACTGAGCGACAGGTGATTAGATAAAAAGGCCCAGGTGGGCCTCTACGCACCTGTCGCTGATTTCGAGGCCGGTCCTGGCAACATCCCGCTTTGCTGCAGGCCGGCAGCCACGCCCCCTCCACAGTTAGCTTCAGAATAACAATGTTATTACAAAGAATAAGAGACTTATTATACTCTGGAAATGTTGGTCTTACTTAAAAATGCACACGTTTAGTTGTGTTCAGTGTTAAAACAAATATTATATGGCTGTTACGGAAATACATTTTAAAATATTTGGCTTCTTGGCTCTCTCAGCCAAAAAGGTTCCCGACCCCTGGTCTAGACCCATCCCAGATCCTCTGGTGCAATGATGCTGGTCCGCTGCTCCACGTTCTGACGGTTCTGACCCCGCCCTTTTTGAGCCACTTGATGGCAGACAAGGCGAAAAGTCAAAAGTCCAGGACGGGTTGCGTCCTTTGATGGCCGAGTATGACCGCTCAACTCGGGCTGTCAAACGATTAAAATATAAAATATGAATCGCATTTTGTCCGCAGTTAACACGTGATTAATCACAAAATGTTCTTTTATCGTTAATGAGTGTGCCTAAACAGATGTTCAAGTTTTTAATATCAACATGAGACCACATAATATGTTGTCTTTATGCAAATGTTTCAGTATTAAACTAGTCAATTGACTGTTTTTTTGTCATTGTTAAAAAATAATAATGTTTTGAAATATTGACCTATTTAAGCCTCCCAAAAAATTTGATCCATGACTTTAATTTGACACGTTTTGAATCCCTGAAAACTTTAATCGTATTTTTTAAACTGGTATTGTTCAGAAATAATAATGAGTTAAAATTAGGTGTGTTATGAATTATTGACCTATTTAAGCCTCCAATATCTTGTCTTATAAAACATAAAGAAACATTTAAAAAATCATAAAAACTTATAATCAATGGGTAGATCTGAAGTAGATCTTGAGATTTAAGCTTTGAGAGTAAAAATAATTTTTTTATCCCTGAAAACACTTTTTGAATCCCTGAAAATTAGAATCTGATTCTTTAAACTGGTATTGTTCAAAACTCTGATTTTTTTTAAAAAAACTGGTATTGTTAAAAAAAAAAAAAGAGTTAAAATTAGGCGTGTTATGAAGTATTGACCTAAAAAAAAATCATAAAAACTTATAATCGACAGGTAGCTCTGAAGTAGATCTTGAGATTTAAGCGTTGAAAGTAAAAACTATTTTTGGGGGATTTATGACATATATTTGACACTTTTTGAATCCCTGAAAATTTGAATCCGATTTTTTAAGCCGGTATTGTTCAAAACTCAGATTTTTTAAAAACTGGTATTGTTAAAAAAAAAAAAAAAAAGAGTTGAAAATAGGCGTTTTATGAAGTATAGACTTATTTAAGCCTCCAATATCTTGTCTTATAAAACATAAAGAAACATTAAAAAAATCATAAAAACTTATAATCAATGGGTAGATCTGAAGTAGATCTTGAGATTTAAGCTTTGAAAGTAAAAACTATTTTTTTTATCCCTGAAAACACTTTTTGAATCCCTGAAAATTACAATCTGATTTTTTAAACTGGTGTTGTTCAAAACTCAGATTTAAAAAAAAAACTGGTATTGTTAAAAAAAAAAAAAAAGAGTTAAAATTAGGCGTGTTATGAAGTATTGACCTAAAAAAATCATAAAAACTTATAATCGACAGGTAGCTCTGAAGTAGATCTTTAGATTTTTTTATCTATGACATATATTTGACACTTTTTGAATCCCTGAAAATTTGAATCAAATTTTTTAAGCTAGTATTGTTCAAAACTCAGATTTTTTGAAAACTGGTATTGTTAAAAAAAAAAAAAAGAGTTAAAATTAGGCGTGTTATGAAGTATTGACCTATTTAAGCTTAAGATTAGAATTAAAAACATCATAAAAACTTATAATCAACAGATAGATCTGAAGTGGATATTGAGATTTAAGTAAGCATTGTGAGTAAAAAAACAAACTTTAATTTGACACGTTTTGAATCCCTGAAAATTTTAATCATATTTTTTAAACTGGTATTTTTCAAAACTCAGATTAAAAAAAAAAAAATGGTATTGTTAAAAAGAAAAAGAGTTAAAATTAGGCGTGTTATGAAGTATTGACCTAAAAAAAAATCATAAAAACTTATAATCGACAGGTAGATCTGAAGTAGATCTTGAGATTTAAGCGTTGAAAGTAAAAACTATTTTTGGGGGATTTATGACATATATTTGACACTTTTTGAATTCCTGAAAATTTGAATCAGATTTTTTAAGCTAATATTGTTCAAAACTCAGATTTTTTAAAAACTGGTATTGTTAAAAAAAAGGAGTTAAAAATAGGCGTGTTATGAAGTATTGACCTATTTAAGCTTCCAATATCTTAGCTTATAAAACATAAGGAAACATTAAAAAAATCATAAAAACTTATAATCGACGGGTAGATCTGAAGTAGATCTTGAGATTTAAGCGTTGAAAGTAAAAAAAAAATGTTTTTGATCTATGACTTATATTTGACACTTCTTGAATCCCTGAAAATTTGAATCAAATTTTTTAAGCTAGTATTGTTCAAAACTCAGATTTTTTGAAAACTGGTATTGTTAAAAAAAAAAAAAAGAGTAAAAATTAGGTTCGTTATGAAGTATTGACCTATTTAAGCTTAAGATTAGAATTAAAAACATCATAAAAATTTATAATCAACAGATATCTCTGAAGTAGATATTGAGATTTAAGTAAGCATTGTGAGTAAAAAAAACTAACTTTAATTTGACACGTTTTGAATCCCTGAAAATTTTAATCATATTTTTTAAACTGGTATTGTTCAAAACTCAGATTAAAAAAATTAAAAAAAAATGGTATTGTTAAAAAGAAAAAGAGTTAAAATTAGGCGTGTTATGAAGTATTGACCTAAAAAAAATCATAAAAACTTATAATCGACAGGTAGATCTGAAGTAGATCTTGAGATTTAAGCGTTGAAAGTAAAAACTATTTTTGGGGGATTTATGACATATATTTGACACTTTTTGAATTCCTGAAAATTTGAATCAGATTTTTTAAGCTAATATTGTTCAAAACTCAGTTTTTTTAAAAACAGGTATTGTTAAAAAAAAAAAAAAAAAGAGTTAAAAATAGGCGTGTTATGAAGTATTGACCTATTTAAGCTTCCAATATCTTAGCTTATAAAACATAAGGAAACATAAAAAAAAATCATAAAAACTTATAATCGACGGGTAGATCTGAAGTAGATCTTGAGATTTAAGCGTTGAAAGTAAAAAAAAAATGTTTTTGATCTATGACTTATATTTGACACTTTTTGAATCCCTGAAAATTTTAATCAAATTTTTTAAGCTAGTATTGTTCAAAACTCAGATTTTTTGAAAACTGGTATTGTTAAAAAAAAAAAAGAGTAAAAATTAGGCGTGTTATGAAGTATTGACCTATTTAAGCTTAAGATTAGAATTAAAAACATCATAAAAACTTATAATCAACAGATATCTCTGAAGTAGATATTGAGATTTAAGTAAGCATTGTGAGTAAAAAAAACAAACTTTAATTTGACACGTTTTGAATCCCTGAAAATTTTAATCATATTTTTTAAACTGGTATTGTTCAAAACTCAGATTAAAAAAAAGAAAAATGGTATTGTTAAAAAGAAAAAGAGTTAAAATTAGGCGTGTTATGAAGTATTGACCTAAAAAAAAATCATAAAAACTTATAATCGACAGGTAGATCTGAAGTAGATCTTGAGATTTAAGCGTTGAAAGTAAAAACTATTTTTGGGGGATTTATGACATATATTTGACACTTTTTGAATCCCTGAAAATTTGAATCAGATTTTTTAAGCTAATATTGTTCAAAACTCAGATTTTTTAAAAACTGGTATTGTTAAAAAAAAAAAAAAAGGAGTTAAAAATAGGCGTGTTATGAAGTATTGACCTATTTAAGCTTCCAATATCTTAGCTTATAAAACATAAGGAAACATAAAAAAATCATAAAAACTTATAATCGACGGGTAGATCTGAAGTAGATCTTGAGATTTAAGCGTTGAAAGTAAAAAAAAAATGTTTTTGATCTATGACTTATATTTGACACTTTTTGAATCCCTGAAAATTTAAATAAATTTTTTTAAGCTAGTATTGTTCAAAACTCAGAATTTTTTAAAAACTGGTATTGTTAAAAAATAAAAAAAGAGTTAAAATTAGGCGTGTTATGAAATATTGACCTATTTAAGCTTCCAATATCTTAGCTTATAAAACATAAGGAAACATTTAAAAAAATCATAAAAACTTATAATAAACGGGTAGATCTGAAGTAGATCTTGAGATTTAAGCGTTGAAAGTAAAAAAAAAATGTTTTTGATCTATGACTTATATTTGACACTTTTTGAATCCCTGAAAATTTGAATCAGATTTTTTAAACTGTTATTGTTCAAAACTCTGATTTTTAAAAAAAAGTTAAAATCAGGCATGTTATGAATTATTGACCTATTTAAGCCTCCAATAACTTACCTTATAAAACATAAGGATTAGAATTAAAAACATCATAAAAACTTATAATCAACGGATAGATCTGAAGTAGATATTGAGATTTAAGAATTGTAAGTAAAAAAACAAACTTATATTTGACACGTTTCGAATCCCTGAAAATGTTAATCATATTTTTTAAACTGGTATTGTTCAAAAATCTGATTTTTTAAAAACTGTTATTGTTAAAAAAAAAAAAAATAATGACTTAAAATTAGGTGTGTTATGAATTATCGATCTATTTAAACCTTAAATGATTTCACGTCAAATATTAAAAAAAAAAAATTGAAGGAAAATATAGCATAATTTGCATTTTTATCATAAAAATATGGCCTCCTTTTGACAAAAAAAGGTATTAAACATTAAAAAAAATAAAACTCCATGCCAAAGGATAGGTCTGAACTTGATTTTTTGATGTTTTAGCCTTGAGCGTAAAAAAATATTACTTATTTTTAACCCTTTAAGTCTGTGACCCTTTTGGGTCCCCGAGACCCTTAGATTTAGATTTTTATGAAGGATCCCAATGAGCTGCTTGCCACAAACTCAATACAATAACAACTAAAAGCACATCATTATAACTACAACTTTATTGTTGATTGATTGAAACTTGTATTAGTAGATTGCACAGTACAGTACATATTCCGTACAATTGACCACTAAATGGTAACACCCCAATAAGTTTTTCAACTCGTTTAAGTCGGGGTCCACCTTTATCAATTCAAGGTAGAACCATAATTGAGAGGAGCCTTAGTGGTTATTATATTGCAGGGGTCAGCAACCTTTTTGAAAGCAAGAGCTACTTCTTGGGTACTGATTAATGCCAAGGGCTACCAGTTTGATACACACTTAAATAAATTGCCAGAAATAGCCAATTTGCTCAATTTACCTTTAACTCCATGTTATTGTTAATAATTTATGATATTTATCTTTGTGGAAACACTGGTCATTTTAATGATTTCTCACAATAAATATAGAAACAGATAAATATCAACATGCAACACTTTATTTTTATATTATTTCCAAGTGCACATTTTTCAAATTGAACATTTTCAAATGATCACCTCTAAGACAGTCTTGTGAAATCATAATATCCCATTTTAACTAGCTAGCCACCAGAGGTGGGTAGAGTAGCCAGAAATTGTACTCAAGTAAGAGTACTGTTACTTTAGAGAAGTATTACTCAAGTAAAAGTAAGGAGTAGTCACCCAAATATTTACTTGAGTAAAAGTAAAAAGTATGTTGTGAAAAAACTACTCAAGTACTGAGTAACTGATGAGTAACCTGTTTGTTTAATGATTACGGCAACAAATAATGCACAAAAACATAAAAATAGCAATGAGCAAATTCATAGCCAGGAATATCTCTTAAGCAACTAAAACAATAATATATATTAAAGAATAATATATCAAAATAAAAAGAATAAGGCAAATTGAGCCACAATAACTAACAGCACCATAGGCTCAGTAGGCATTGATTGATTGATTGATTGATTGATTGATTAAAAGTTGTATTAGTAGATAACACAGTACAGTACATATTCCCTACAATTGACCACTAAATGGTAACACCCCAATAAGTTTTTCAACGTTAATCAATTACTTAATAAATGACCAAGTCGAGGTGATCTACCTCATATATATATATATATACAGGATATAATTTATAGTTATTTATTTTGCCGTTTTTGTTGACATGTTAAAGGTGTTTTAATGAATATACATGCATGTTTAACATATAGATTCCTATCTTTCATGAAGACAAGAATATAAGTTGGTGTATTACCTGATTCTGATGACTTGCATTGATTGGAATCAGACAGTATAGTGCTGATAATGTCCACATTTTCAAATGGAGGAGAAAAAAGTTCCTCTTTTCTGTCTAATACCACATGAAAGTCGTTGGTTTTTGGCATCTTATTTGTCCAGCTTCTATATTGGTTTTTATACACTTTACAAGAAATACATTGGCGGCAAACTCCGTATCTTGCTAGCTTGTTTGCGCTGGCTTTCGGAGACTCTTATTTTGTTAGCGCAGGCGCGATGGAGCGGCGCTTTTATTGTGAAGACAGGAACTGTGCGATCAGTCTTTAGGCTTTTGACGGGAAGTACGGTTGAAATAAAAAGTGTCTTTTTTCCTTTACACTTTTGATTGATTGATTGAAACTTTTATTAGTAGATTGTACAGTACAGTACATATTCCGTACAGTTGACCACTAAATGGTAACACCCCAATAAGTTTTTCAACTTTTTTAGGTCGGGTTCTACGTGTGACGGTCACGTGACCACCTGGCTCTGTTTGATTAGTCCAACGTCACCAGTGACTGCATTTGATTGGTGAAAAGCAGGCATGCGTAGTTCCTACTTTGAATGCGTGTCTGACAAAATCAAAACAAACAAAGCGTGCATTAACAGATCGATTAAAAAAAAAGTAGCGAGTAGCGACCTGATTGCAGATAAATGGAGCGGAGTAAAAGTAGCGTTTCTTCTCTATAAATATACTCAAGTAAAAGTTAAAGTATGTTGCATAAAAACTACTCTTAGAAGTACAATTTATCCCAAAAGTTACTCAAGTAGATGTAACGGAGTAAATGTAGCGCGTTACTACCCACCTCTGCTAGCCACTAACATTTTTTAACTAAAAGTGAACCGTTCAATTGAGAAAAAACATTAAATTGAACGGTTTAAAAGAGGAGAAAACACAAAAAATAACAAAATTACATTTTGAAACATAGTTTATATTCAATTTCGACTCTTTAAAATTCAAAATTCAACCGAAAAAAAGAGGAGAAAAACTCTCTAATTCGAATCTTTTTGAAAAAATTACAACAAGTTTTTATGGAACATCATTAGTCATTTTTCCTGATAACGATTAATTTTAGAATTTTGATGATATGTTTTAAATAGGTTAAAATCCAATCTGCACTTTGTTAGAATATATAACAAATTGGACCAAGCTATATTTCTAACAAAGACAAATCATTATTTCTTCTTTCCAGAACAAACATTTTAAAAGAAATTCAAAAGACTTTGAAATAATTTTGATTCTACAGATTTTCTAGATTTGCCAGAATAATTTTTTTGAATTTTACTCATAATAAGTTTGCAGAAATATTTCACAAATATTCTTTGTCGAAAAAACAGAAACTAAAATGAAGAATTAAATTAAAATGTATTTATTATTCTTTACAATAAAATAAAAAAAATGTACTTGAACATTGATTTAAATTGTCAGGAAAGAAAAGGAAGGAATTTAAAAGGTAAAAATGTATATGTGTTTAAAAATCCTAAAATCCTTTTTAAGGTTGTATTTTTTTTCTAAAATTGTCTTTCTGAAATTTATAGGAATCAAAGTAAAAAAAATAAAAGAATCTATTTAAACAAGTGAAGACCAAGTCTTTAAAATATTTTCTTGGATTTTCAAATTCTATTTGAGTTTTGTCTCTCTTAGAATTAAAAATGTCGAGCAGAGCGAGACCAGCTTGCTAGTAAATAAATACAATTCAAAAAATAGAGGCAGCTCACTGGTAAGTGCTGCTATTTGAGCTATTTTTAGAACAGGCCAGCGATCGACTCATCTGGTCCTTACGGGCACCACGTTGGTGACCCCTGTCATATTGTATCGGTGTGGAAAATGAAAAATATCAAAATGGCCCCATATTTTATTTTATTTTTTGTTAGAGATAAGGAAGTTCCGATCAGGTTTTAATGCTAGCCATTCCGGTCATCGGTGAGTGAAATGAGCCGATAAGATCTCAGGTGTTATCGGTCATGTTCCACAGTCAGTGGCCATGAGTGCAGGAATGTGAAGGAGGGTCAGGCTGGGGGGGGTACTGAGCGTCCACCCTGGGCACCAATGAAGAGTTGAGGTATCAGGTCCGAGGTTGGAGGCTGGGCACGCCGCAGCTCGCCTGCAAAAGCCACATGGCGGCGTTTATGACAAGAGGTCAGCGGCGGTCGGCGCGGCCCCTCCTGAGATCCCATTTCCTCCACATCCTTCACGGCGTGTTTGCGCAGCTGATATCCCCGCGCCTGCAAATACATCATCCTGCTAAAGGGTCGGAGTGATGTCATGCCATGGCGGCGCTGGCACCGGGCCCTTAATGATGTCCTGTGGGAGGCTGATGGAGTGTTCCGTGTCAGCCGCAGATTAATGACAAAATAGGATGAAACCAAAAGGAGTACTTCTGTCAGTACACTTCAGTCAGTATTGAAGTGTGGACTTGCTTCCTGAAAGTCTCTTTGTTGTAGTCACTACTTTACATTACTTTTTGGATATGGCTCCAATACCAAGTGGTTAGTTTGAGCTAGAGATGTCCGATATTATCGGTCGATAAATGCTTTAATATGTAATATCGGAAATTATCGGTATCGGTTTCAAAAAGAAAAATGAATGACTTTTTAAAACGCCACTGTGTACACGGCGGTAGGGAGAAGTACAGAGCGCCAATAAACCTTAAAGGCACTGCCTGTGCGTGCCGGCCCAGTCGCATAATATCTACGGCTTTTCACATGCACAAGTGAATGCAAGGAATACTTGGTCAACAGCCATACAGGTCACACTGAGGGTGGTCGTACAATCAACTTTAACACTGTTACAAATATGCGCCACACTGTGAAGCCACACCAAACAAGAATGACAAACACATTTCGGGGGAACATCCACACCGTAACACAACATAAACACAACAGAATACATCCCCAGAACCCCTAGCAGCACTAACTCTTCCGGGACGCTACAAAATGCACCTACCCTGCTGTGTGTGTGTGTGTGTGTGTGTGTGTGTGTGTGTGTGTGTGTGTGTGTGTGTGTGTGTGTGTGTGTGTGTGTGTGTGCGTGCGTGCGTGCGTGCGTGCGTGCGTGCGTGCGTGCGTGCGTGCGTGCGTGCGTGCGTGCGTGCGTGCGTGCGTGCGTGCGTGCGTGCGTGCGTGCGTGCGTGCGTGCGTGCGTGCGTGCGTGCGTGCGTGCGTGCGTGCGTGCGTGCGTGCGTGCGTGCGTGCGTGCGTGCGTGCGTGCGTGCGTGCGTGCGTGCGTGCGTGCGTGCGTGCGTGCGTGCGTGCGTGCGTGCGTGCGTGCGTGCGTATATATATATGTATGTATGTATATATATGTGTGTGTGTATATGTGTGTATATATATACATAATGTGTGTATAAATATACAGTATATATATATATATATATACACATATATATGTGTGTATAAATATACAGTATATATATATATATATATATATATATATATATATATATATATATACATACATACATACATTTTGTACCGTTTATTCCCTTTTTGGGGTCGCTGGCGCCTATTATAGCTACAATCGGGCGGAAGGCGGTGTACACCCTGGACAAGTCGCCACCTATATATATATATGTATGCCAGACTTTTACACCCTCCAGTCGGGTTTCGATGTTGTGTCAACAACCCCCCAGGGTGGCCGTCAGTGGGCCGGCCAGACTGAGAAAGAAGTGTCCTGCTGGGGGTCGCAGCCTGAACACGTGTAGTAGGTCACCGTGTTTTGTTTTTTTTCTAGCTCAGAGTTGTCACACACCACTTGCAGCAACTCGGACATAATATCTTGCTAGTCGGGCCTGATGGTGGACTTCAGGGTTGTCCAAAGGGCGGCTTGTAGGCCATTTGTTTTTCATGCGGCACATGCTAAAAATACAGTTGGACAAAGAAACAGTAGAAAGGATTTTAAACGGGCCCTCCAGACCAGGGGTGCCTAACCTTTTTGACCCCGGAGCCAAACTTTTCAAATACTGGGTCGTCGGTAATGGTTATGTGTGTACATACGTATATGTATATATGTGAATATATGTATGTATGTATATATATATATATATACACAGTTGTGGTCAAAAGTGTAGGTACACTTGTAAAGAACATGATGTCATGGCTGTCTGGAGTTTCCAATCATTTCTTCAACTCTTATTTTATTGTGATGTAGTGTTTGGAGCACATACTTGTTGCTCACAAAAAACATTCATGACGTTTGCTTCTTTTATGAATTTATTATGGCTCTACTGAAAAAGTGAGCAAATGTGCTGGCTCAAAAGTATGCGTACTGCAATGTTAAAGGCCGACTGAAATGAGATGTTCTTATTTAAACGGGGATAGCAGCTCCATTCTATGTGTCATACTTCATCATTTCGCCATATTGCCATATTTTTGCTGAAAGGATTTAGTAGAGAACATCCACGATAAAGTTTGAAACTTTCGGTGCTAACAGAAAATCCTTGCCTGTACCGGAAGTAGCAGACGATGACGTCACAAGTGTGATGGCTCCTCACATATTCACATTGTTTTTAATGGCAGCCTCCGACAAAAAGAGCTATTCGGACCGAGAAAACAACAATTTCCCCATTAATTTGAGCGAGGATGAAAGATTCGTGTTTGAGGATATTGATAGCGATGGACTAGAAAAAAAACAAAAAAAACACGCTTGCATTGGGACGGATTCCGATGTTTTTAGACACATTTACTAGGATAATTCTGGGAAATCCTTTATCTTTCTATTGTGTTGCTAGTGTTTTAGTAAGTTAAATAGTACCTGATAGTCGGAAGGGTGTCTCCACGGGTGTCTTGATGCCATGTCTCAGGGAAGTCGACGGCATAAGCTCAGCTTTTCTCCGGTAAGAACCGACTTTTTAACCACAATTTTCTCACCGAAACCTGCTGGTTGACATTTGGTAGGGATCCATGTTGGCTTGACCGCGCTCTGATCCATAGTAAAGTTTCCCCTCTAGGAATTTTAAACAAGGAATCACCGTGTGTTTGTGTGGCTAAAGGCTAAAGCTTCCCAACTCCATCTTTCTACTGTGACTTCCATCCAACCATTTTCTGCCGCCTATTCCCGTTCGGGGTCGCGGGGGGCGCTGGCGCCTATCTCAGCTACAATCGGGCGGAAGGCAGGGTACACCCCGGACAAGTCGCCACCTCATCGCAGGGCCAACACAGATAGACAGACAACATTCACACTCACATTCACACACTAGGGCCAATTTAGTGTTGCCAATCAACCTATCCCCAGGTGCATGTCTTTGGAAGTGGGAGGAAGCCGGAGTACCCGGAGAGAACCCACGCATTCACGGGGAGAACATGCAAACTCCACACAGGAAGATCCCGAGCCTGGATTTGAACCCAGGACTGCAGGACCTTCGTATTGTGAGGCAGACGCACTAACCCCTCTGCCACCGTGAAGCCCTCTACTGTGACTTCTCCAATATTAATTGAAGAAATTGCAAAAGATTCAGCAACACAGATGTCCAAAATACTGTGTAAATATGTTGTTAAAGCAGACGACTTTTAGCTGTGTGTGTGTGTGCAGCGCTCATACTTCCTAAAAACGCGTGACGTCACGACGTTTCCAAGACAAAACTCCCGGGGAATTTAAAATTGTAATTTAGTAAACTAAAGCGGCCGTATTGGCATGTGTTGCAATGTTAATATTTCATCATTGATATATAAACTATCAGACTGTGTGGTCGCTAGTAGTGGCTTTCAGTAGGCCTTTAATATTTGCTTACATGTCCCTTGGCAAGTTTCACTGCAATAAGGCGCTTTTGGTAGCCATCCACAAGCTTCTGCTTACATTTTTCACCACAAACTTGGTGCAGTTCAGCTAAATGTGTAGCTTTTCTGACTTCGACTCGTTTCTTCAGCATTGTCCACAAGTTTTAAATCAGGACTTTGGGAAGGCCATTCTAAAACCTTCATTCTAGCCTAATTTATCCATTCCTTTACCACTTTTGAGGTGTGTTTGGGGTCATTGTCCTGTTGGAACACCCAACTGCGCCCAAGACCCAAACTCCGGGCTGATTTTAGCCTGCCTGAAGAATTTGGAGCTAATCCTCCTTTTTCATTGTCCCATTTAAAGCAGCAGTTCCATTGGAAGCAAAACACGCCCAGAGCATAATACTACCACCACCATGCTTGACCGTAGGAATGGTGTTCCTGGGATTAAAGTCCTCAATTTTTCTCCTCCAAACATATTGCTGGGTATTGTGGCCAAACAGCTCCATTTTTGTTTCATCTGACCACAGAACTTTCCTCCAGAAGGTCTTGTCTTTGTCCATGTGATGACAGATACAGAATGTGTGTGTATATATATATATATATATATATCTATATATATCTATATATATATATATATATATCTATATATATATATATATATATATATATATAGATATATATATATATATAGATATATATAGATATATATATATATATAGATAGATATAGATATATTTATATGTATGTGTGTGTATATATGTATATGTGTATATATGTATATATATGTATATATGTGTATATATGTATATATATATGTATACATATATATGTATATATATATATATATATATATATATATATATATTTATATATATATATATATATATAAATATTTGTGTGTTAATGACATATTTGCATACCGTATTTCCTTGAATTGACGCCGGGTATATAGTATGCGCCTGCCTAGAATTACTGCCGGGTCAAACTCGTTTCGCAAAATATTATTTTTATTAGCGCATGTCTATAATTTCCGCCGGGTCAAACTTGTTTCGCCAAATAATTAGCATATGTCTAGAATTTCCGCCGGGTCAAACTCGTCACGTCACGAGTGACACTTCACCTGTCATCATTTTCAAAATGGAGGAGGCTGATTTCAATCATTTGAAATCGCATAAAGGGAAGAAGATTATGAGCTATTCAGTAGGATTTAAGGTCCAAGCTATTGAATATGCAAAAACAGAACAGTAAGCAGCTATGTTTTATTAATATACCGTAGCTGCGTGTGTCAAATATGAGTCATTAAATGACTCCCGTGGTAGAGGGTGCTAGTGATCCTTCTTGCGACTACTCGGCTGCAGAAGAAGTGACAACAAGCAGCAAGAGTGAGCAGCGATTGTTTATTTTTTCCTCACGCTTGCACTTTTAACATGGAGGATTACATATCTAAAATAAAACAGTTTTCTAAACTGGACTTTCAATCGAAGCAAGAGGTAATAAAGGAAGATCTCCATCGAGACAGAGAGACTTTTAAAACTGAAGAAAGATAAGGAAGACTTCTATAAACAAGTTATCGATGCTTTTGATCAGAAGGAGCTGCGCATGGACTTCATTTATAAGTAAAGGTAAGACCATAATAACGCTTTTTTTTATTAAATGTGCTTTTCATGATGGTATCCTTACATCACACTCAAATTTATAAGCGCAGGCCTAAATTTACCGCATGCCTTTTGTAAGCGCGGGAGTAAGAAGAGGTTTTAAAATAATTAGCGCATGCTTGCCTTTACCGCATGCCTTTGGTAAACGCCGGAGTGAGAAGAGGTTTTAATTCAATTAGCGCCCCGGTGGCAATTCAAGGAAATACTGTATCCTAATGGGTTAGTCAGTTTTGGTCCACTGTATTGGATCTGCTTGTGTCCCTAATGAAGTGTCCGGTCAGTTCAAGTTGTTTTTGCGAGCGCGGCCACCTCCGTCCCCGCACGGCCTCATCACGATATGGCTTTTCAAGCGGGGCGGGGTCACGCTCCAGCAGCGCTGCCCATAGATGGAGCCTCCAGAGGGCTTTGAGGCTCCTAAGAACCATCGGAAGACAAACTTGAAAAGACTCTGCCCGAGTCCATCTTGATAAGAGCAGCAAGATGCTTTTTGATGTAAAAGGAGCTGGAAGTGTTTCACAGGACAGATGTTGTCTTCTCTTTGACCGCCCCACTTGATTGCTTTGCCCCGACCGGACCCGTCTTTCATTTCACCGTGGAACATTCCATCCGGCAAGGAGACCACGGCACGAAAAGCCTGTCCTGTTGGTGTAAAACCACGACAAAGCCACCTTTGCAGGCGGCGGTCCACCGTGTCTTGGACTCCACTGCACAAACACAGCGCAGCTTAGTTGCCATGGTTACCAGACCTTTAAAAAAGCCTGACTACTTTTGGTGATCTTTGCTTATGTTCCATCACACACCAAGAATGTTTCCTGGAATGAAAACATTATTACACCAAATTGAAAAACAGAGGTGATTCTGCTGAGATAGGCTCCAGCACCCCCTGCCACCCCAACAAGGACAAGCGGTAGGAAAATGGATGGATGGATGGATGGATGGATGGGTCATAACGATACGGGAATAATAATACCATGAATAACCACCAGGGATGTCAGTATTAGTAAAAAGTAACTTTTGTACACAAAGGATGACACAATATCGATATATATGGCCGTAGACGCGTAATCGATATCAGTCAAAAAATTTGATGGCTAAAATGTGAACGCAGGAAGTGATCAGTGGGAGTGACATGCTAACAGCCAATCAGGTGACAGTATCAACTATCACCTTTGGTTGCGTCATCTTGTTGTCTAAGTATAAAATAAGTGTTGCAGCGAGCAGATAAATTGTGGATAAAAGACAAAAAGTCACCTTGACACTATGGCACTTTTTTAAATTATTTTTCAAAATGGACCCTATAGACCCGTGCTCCCCAACCATTGGTACCGGGCCGCAGAAGAATTTTGTATAAGTTTTGTAATCTTTTATTTTTATTTATTTTTTTATTTTTTTTTATTTAATTTTATTTTTTTTATTAAATCAACATAAAAAACATGAGATGCACTTACAATTAGTGCACCAACACCAAAAAACTCCCTTTTTCATGACAAAAAAAAACTTTTACCTTGAAAATCAACTTTTACCTTGAAAATTAAAACATTTACCTTGAAAATCCACTTTTACCCATCCATCCATCCATTTTCTACCGCTTATTCCCCTTTGGGGTCGCGGGGGGCGCTGGCGCCTGTCTCAGATATAATCGGGCGGAAAGCGGGGGCAAACAACGGACAAGTCGCCACCTCAACTTTTACCTTGAAAATCAAAAAATGTTCCTTGAAAATCAAAACATTTACCTTGAAAATCATTTTTTGTCTTGAAAATCAACTTTTACCTTGAAAATTAACTTTAACCTTGAAAATAATTTTTTTGCCCTGAAAATCTACTTTTACCTTCAAAATCAATTTTTTCCTTGAAAATCATTTTTTGTATTAAAAATCAACTTTTACCTTCAAAATCAATTTTTTCCTTGAAAATAATTTTTTGTCCTAAAAATCAACTTTGACCTTCAAAATCAATGTTTTCCTTGAAAATCATTTTTTGTATTAAAAATCAACTTTTACCTTGAAAATTAAAACATTTACCTTGAAAATCAACTTTTACCCATCCATCCATCCATTTTCTACCGCTTATTCCCTTTTGGGGTCGCGGGGGGCGCTGGCGCCTGTCTCAGATATAATCGGGCGGAAAGCGGGGGCAAACAACGGACAAGTCACCACCTCAACTTTTACCTTGAAAATCAAAAAATTTACCTTGAAAATCAAAACATTTACCTTGAAAATAATTTTTTGTCTTGAAAATCAACTTTTACCTTGAAAATTAACTTTAACCTTGAAAATCATTTTTTTGTCCTGAAAATCTACTTTTACCTTCAAAATATTTTTTTTCCTTGAAAATCATTTTGTCCTAAAAATCTACTTTTACCTTCAAAATCAATTTTTTCCTTGAAAATCATTTTTTGTATTAAAAATCAACTTTTACCTTCAAAATCAATTTTTTCCTTGAAAATCATTTTTTGTCCTAAAAATCAACTTTTACCTTCAAAATCAATTTTTTCCTTGAAAATCATTTTTTGTCCTAAAAATCAACTTTGACCTTCAAAATCAATTTTTTTCCTTGAAAATCATTTTTTGTATTAAAAATCAACTTTTACCTTCAAAATCTATTTTTTCCTTGAAAATCATTTTTTGTCCTGAAAATCAACTTTTACCTTCAAAATCAATTTTTTCCTTGAAAATCATTTTTTGTCCTAAAAATCAACTTTTACCTTCAAAATCAATTTTTTCCTTGAAAATCATTCTTTGTCCTAAAAATCAACTTTGACCTTCAAAATCAATTTTTTCCTTGAAAATAATTTTTTGTATTAAAAATCAACTTTTCCCTTCAAAATCAATTTTTTCCTTGAAAATAATTTTTTGTCCTAAAAATCAACTTTTACCTTCAAAATCTATTTTTTCCTTGAAAATCATTTTTTGTCCTAAAAATCAACTTTTACCTTCAAAATCTATTTTTTCCTTGAAAATCATTTTTTGTCCTAAAAATCAACTTTGACCTTCAAAATCAATTTTTTCCTTGAAAATCATTTTTTGTCCTAAAAATTAACTTTGACCTTCAAAATCAATTTTTTCGTTGAAAATCATTTTTTGTATTAAAAATCAACTTTTACCTTCAAAATCTATTTTTTCCTTGAAAATCATTTTTTGTCCTAAAAATCAACTTTTACCTTCAAAATCAATTTTTTCCTTGAAAATCATTTTTTGTCCTAAAAATCAACTTTTACCTTCAAAATCAATTTTTTCCTTGAAAATCATTTTTTGTCTAAATCAACTTTTACCTTCAAAATCAATTTTTCTAACTTTAAAATCACAATTTTTTCCTTGAAAATAAATTTTTGTCCTAAAATCAAACTTTTACCTTCAAAATCAATTTTTTCCTTGAAAATCATTGTTTGTCCTAAAAATCTAATTTTTTCCTCAATTGAAAATCATTTTTTGTCCTAAAAATCAACTTTTACCTTCAAAATCAATTTTTTCCTTGAAAATCATTTTTTGTGTTAAAAATAAACTTTTACCTTAAAAATCAAAACATTTACCTTGAAAATAATTTTTTGTCTTGAAAATAAACTTTTACCTTGAAAATATTTTTTTGTCTTGAAAAATCACATTCGGTACTATACTGCCTCTAAAAACGCGTTGTTGTCACGTCATGACATTGCTGGTTTTACAAAAAGAGGAGCATGTTGGGCAGCGCACACACACAGAATACTTACAAACAGACACAGTGTGTAGACAGAGAAAAGAGAATGGACGCATTTTGGTGTAAAAAGTCAAGATAAAGGTGAAGTTATAACACTGAAACACCCTCAGGAAGAGCTGCTTTAAGACGTGGCTAGCTAGTTAGCGGCTGACATCCATCCACAGTGTTTTAGCTACTTCTAAATCACTTATCCCGGCCTGCATTGTAAAAAATAAAATACGTTTCTTACAAGTACTATTATCACTGGAGGTCGAGGAATAGCTAAACATGCTTCACTACACAGCGTAGGAGGATACAATAGTTCACCAGCATCACAATATAAACGAACGCCATGGGTGGATCTACACCTGACATCCACTGTAATGATACCAAGTACAGGAGTGTATCTAGTCGATACTACTATGATTACATCAATATTTCTTGCATCACAAAATCTTTTTTCTTTTAAAAAAAAAAAATATATATAAATAAATAAATAATAAATGGGTTGTACTTGTATAGCGCTTTTCTACCTTCAAGGTACTCAAAGCGCTTTGACACTACTTCCACATTTACCCATTCACACACACATTCATACACTGATGGAGGGAGCTGCCATGCAAGGCGCCAACCAGCACCCATCAGGAGCAAGGGTGAAGTGTCTTGCTCAGGACACAACGGACGTGACGAGGTTGGTTCTAGGTGGGATTTGAACCAGTGACCCTCGGGTTGCGCACGGCCACTCTCCCACTGCGCCACGCCGTCCATATATATGTTTATAAAGTCAGTAAATACGTCCCTGGACACATGAGGACTTTGAATATGACCAATGTATGATCCTGTAACTACTTGGTATCGCATCCATACCTAAATGTGTGGTATCATCCAAAACTGATGTGTGGTATCAAAGAAGAGAAGAATAAGTGATTATTACATTTTAACAGAAGTGTAGATAGAACATGTTCAAACAGAAAACAGCACGACACCTACCCTTTACGTCAATAATTGTAACCATATTATTACTGGTGTATTAGAGATTATATTTTATTACATGATCCTGTAACTACTTGGTGTCGGATCGATGCCTAAATGTGTGGTATCATCCAAAACTAATGTCAAGTATCAAAGAAGAGAAGAATAAGTGATTATTACATTTTAACAGAAGTGTAGATAGAACATGTTAAAACAGAAAATAAGCAGATATTAACAGTAAATGAACAAGTGGATTAATTATCATTTTTTACAGTTTGTCCCTCATAATGTGTAGAAAATAATAGGTGTATAAATGACACAATATGTTACTGCAGACTAATCAGGAGTCTTTGTTTGTTTACTTACTACTAAAAGACAAGTTGTCTAGTATGTTCAACATTTTATTTAAGGACTAAATGACAATAATAAACATATGTTTCATGTACACTGGTCCCCTTTATTTAGAAAAGTATCTGAATACAACCCTACTTCATGGAAAAGAATAAACAAAATGTCAGGGAAAAACTTAGACAGAAAAAATTAAACGTGTTATTTTAATGAGGGAATAAAGTCATGTGCTTGTGGAAATTGGACATTTCTACCAGGTAAAAAGTAACACAGTGATAATATATTGATAAAGTCATATTTGACTTTATTCTTTGTAAAATGATTACTTTTATGACATCTTTTGAAGCGTAATAGTAATACTTCGTGTGACATCATGTATAACAGAGGTCACCAACGTGGTGCCCGTGGGCACCAGGTTGCCCGTAAGGACCAGATGAGTCGCCCGCTGGCCTGTTCTAAAAATAGCTCAAATAGCAGCACTTACCAGTGAGCTGCCTCTATTTTAAAAATTGTATTTATTTACTAGCAAGCTGGTCTCGCTTTGCTGGACATTTTTAATTCTAAGAGAGACAAAACTCAAATAGAATTTGAAAATCCAAGAAAATATTTGAAAGACTTGGTTGGTCTTCACTTGTTTAAATAAGTTCATTTATTTTTTTACTTTGCTTCTTATAACTTTCAGAAAGACAATTTTAGAGAAAAAATACAACCTTAAAAAGGATTTTAGGATTTTTAAACACATATACCTTTTTACCTTTTAAATTCCTTCCTCTTCTTTCCTGACAATTTAAATCAATGTTCAAGTATTTTTTATTTATTTATTGTAAAAAATAATAAATACATTTCAATTTAATTCTTCATTTTAGCTTCTGGTTTTTTGACAAAGAATATTTGTGAAATATTTCTTCAAACTTATTATGATTAAGATAAAATTAAAATGGGCCCTGCGATGAGATGGCGACTTGTCCAGGGTGTACCCTGCCTTCCGCCCGATTGTAGCTGAGATAGGCGCCAGCGCCCCCCGCGACCCCGAAAGGGAATAAGCGGTAGAAAATGGATGGATGGATAAAATTAAAATGTTTCTGGCAAATCTAGAAAATCTGTAGAATCAAATTTACATCTTATTTCAAAGTCTTTTGGATTTCTTTTAAAATTTTTGTTCCGGAAAATCTAGAAGAAATAATGTTTTGTCTTGGTTAGAAATATAGCTTGGTCTAATTTGTTATATATTCTAACAAAGTGCAGATTGGATTTTAACTTATGTAAAACATGTCATCAAAATTCTAAAATTAATCTTAATCAGAAAAAAATAATAATCATGTTCCATAAATTCTTTTATTAATTTTTTCAAAAAGATTCGAATTAGCTAGTTTTTCGCTTCATTTTTTTCGGTTGAACTTTGAATTTTAAAGAGTCGAAATTGAAGATAAACTATGTTCCAAAATTTAACTTTCATTTTTTTCGTACTTTCTCCTCTTTTAAACTGGTTAATTAAATGCTTTTTCATCATTTATTCTCTACAAAAAACCTTCCGTAAAAAGAAAAAAAAATGTACTACAGAAATACCCATTATTTTATACATATAGATTTATTCATTAAAGGTAAATTGAGCAAATTGGCTATTTCTGGCAATTTATTTAAGTGTGTATCAAACTGGTAGCCCTTGGCATTAATCAGTACCCAAGAAGTAGCTCTTGCTTTCAAAAAGGTTGCTAACCCCTGATGTATAACTTCATCCATGCACGCTGTCATTACGTTTAAAAAATGATCCTCTTGTTTTATTGCAGGGGTAGGGAACCTATGGCTCTAGAGCCAGATGTGGCTCTTTTGATGACTGCATCTGGCTCTCAAGATAAATCTTAGCTGACATTGCTTAACACGATAAGTAATGAATAATCCATCCAACGCCCTTGACGCGAATCCCTTAGGGGTGATGGACAACTGGGCAGTGTTTGAAGAGCTGCAGCCTGCCACCATAGCCCCCCACTCCCTCCCCTCTGTTGCAAGTCTGGAGATGTATGTTGTGATACGTATATATGCTTTGCTCTGGAGTTTTTTTTCTCCCCATAGCTGTTCTGCGACAGTAAACACTGTTTGTTTGTCTAATCAAATCAAATCAATCAGTCAATCAACAAAGTTGGGTTGTACTTGGGCAATAACAATACTTACCTACCTACATAATTACGCTGGTAATCACAGTGTCTAAATATCCGCTTTCTACCGCACCTGTTCAAGAAGTCGCATTCATGATAAGAAGTATTTGA
Source organism: Nerophis ophidion (assembly GCF_033978795.1). NCBI lineage: Eukaryota > Metazoa > Chordata > Actinopteri > Syngnathiformes > Syngnathidae > Nerophis > Nerophis ophidion. The sequence continues at coordinate 2,421,780 of NC_084636.1, read as the reverse complement.
TTTATTATTGGTTAGCTTCAGAATAACAATGTTATCAAAAAGAATAAGAGACCGACAATTTTTTATTTCGGCAATCTTCACATAAAACAAAGAACAACAAAAACAAAACAAAAAACAAAAAAACACTTATTTGAGCAATGATTGAGCCGAAACGGTGTAGGTTGAAGCAACGCTTATATAAACCTACCCCATCACAACAAGAACAAGGTTCAAAATATATAAAATCTAAAACATGCTTCACTTATATTACTTTTTTTTTAAAACAATATATAAGCAACATATATGTAGCACACGTCTCATATACACAGTTTAACATTTAAATCAAACATATACATTTGTACACTTATATATATATATTATTTATTTATTTATTTATATATATGTATATATACACACAATTTATTTAAATTCCATATAAAGTGGTAATATATACATTTTAATATAACCTATATGTATAATTATGAAACCATAAATAGTATTTATATACATATTATATATTATTGTCTTTCTAAAACAATGTTTGCTATACAATACTCTAAAAATGTTGGTCTTACTAAAAAAATGCAGGCATTTAGTTACATTCATTGTTAAAAACTATTATATGGCTCTCACGGAAATACTTTTTAAAATATTTGGCTTTCATGGCTCTCTCAGCCAAAAAGGTTCCCGACCCCTGTTTTATTGGATTGTTATAATCACCTTCCACACATTAAATACAAAATTGTTCAATCAATTTAGCAAACTTAATCACGAAAAAAGTGTCCGGTATCGACAACACACCGGCGCGGTATTTACCAATTCCCAGTATCGCCCCACCCTGCCGGCGCATGCGCGCTCACACACACTCCCGGGTCGTCCCTCCGCGCACACCTGCGAGGCTCCGCGAGGACGAGCGTCTTGCGGCGGCGCGCGCGCGGCCAAACGCCAGCGAAGCCGAGCAGCGCGCGTGCATGAAGGCGTCCATGATCGGCGGCACCGGCAAAGTCAGCGCAGGTAAAAACTGCTGGGGGGGGGTGTACCTAATCTAATGGCCACGTCACGTGCTTCAAAGATCACCTTTGATAACGCACTTTATTTTGTAAGCGGTTCAAAATGTGCTGGTTTTATTTTGGAGGGTAAAATGTTGCGCTGCGAGGACTTTTATTGTCTTGAGTGATTTTTTGTGCTTATTAATACTCTTGAAGTGGGAGGGAAGGAAAGATGGTGGTGTTTGTCATTTCTGCATGAATGATGATGATTATTTCCATGCACAGGAAGTTGTGTCAAAACTGCTACTCTTGCTTTTGAAGTCTCTCAAAAAGACTACAATTGTGCAAAAATAATAATAAAAAACAATAAAGACAAATTAGCTAGTTGGAACAGTTTGAATTGGATACAAAATGTGGAAATGGTGGAAGTTTGAAAAATGTTCCATTCTTTTCTATGGGAATTTTGGGAAAAGCGATATTTTTGGGGTGAAAATGCAAAATATATTGAATGTTGTGAATGAGTTGAAATGGTTGGTGTTGGAATTTGTAAAATCAATTGAAAAATGTTAAAGTGGTAAAAACATTTTATTGAGCAACAGAATTACGGAGTTCCCGGAATTTTGGGACGACCAAGAATTTTTCCAGTTCAAAAATCTACTTTTTTTTGTCCTGTTTAAGAGGAATGTTCTGACGGTGGAACGGTTGAAGTGGGTTGAAAAATTTGTGAGGAGTAGTTGACAGAAAAAAGGGTAAAACCCAAAAAAACGGTTTGAATTCTGGGAATCTGCAATTTTTTTTTACTTGGAAAAATGTCCAGCAGGAGTGGAATGTGTTGAAGGTGGAATGCTTTGAATCGGTTGAAAAATGTGGAAACGGTGGAAGTTTGAAAAATGTCCCATTCTTTTCTATGGGATTTTTGGGAAAAGCGATATTTTTGGGGGGAAATGCAAAATATTTTGAATGTTGTGAATGAGTTGAAATGGTTGGTGTTGGAATTTTTAAAATCAATTGAAAAATGTTAAAGTGGTAAAAACTTTGAGCAATAGAATTACGGAATTCCCGGAATTTTGGGACAACCAGGAATTTTTCCAGTTCAAAAATCTACTTTTTTTTGTCCTGATTAAGAGGAATGTTTTAACAGTTGAACGGTTGAAGTGGGTTGAAAAATTTGGGAGGAGTAGTTGACAGAAAAAAGGGTAAAACCAAAAAAAAACGGTTTGAATTCTGGGAATCCGCGAAATTGTTTTAACTTGGAAAAATGTCCAGCATGAGTGGAATGTGTTGAAGGTGGAATGCTTTGAATCAGTTGAAAAATGCGGGAGTTGTGGAAGTTTGAAAAATGTCCCATTGTTTTTAATGGGAATTTCATGGAAATTTGGGAATTTATTTGAACTTGGAAAAAATGTTAGTTTGAAAGTCCAGGATGAGTGGAATGTGTTGAAGGTGGAATGGTTTGAATCGGTTGGAAAATGTGGAAATGGTGGAAGTTTGAAAAATGTCCCATTCTTTGGTATGAGAATTTCTGGGAAATTTTGAGAAAAGCAGGAATTTTTTGGAAAACGTTAAAAGACTTGAATGTTGCAAATGAGTTGAAATGGTGAGTTTGGGAATTTTTCAAATCGGCCGAGAAATGTTGAGGTAGTAACATTTTTAGTTGAGAAAAATGTCCCATTCTTTTGTATGAGAATTTCTGGGGAATTTCAGGAAAAGCGGAAATTTTATGAAAAACCTTAAAAGACTTGATTGTTGTGAATGAGTTCAAACTGTTGGTGTGTGAATTTTTCAAATCGGTCGAGAAATTTTGAAGAAGTAACATTTTTAGTTGAGAAATAATATTACGGAATTCCTGTAATTTTGGGAAAACTGTGAATTCTTTTCAGTTCAAAAATCAACTATTTTTTTGTCCTGATTAAGAGGAATGTTTTAACAGTTGAACGGTTGAAGTGGGTTGAACAATTTGTGAGGAGTAGTTGACAGAAAAAAGGGTAAAACCCCAAAAAACGGGTTGAATTCTGGGAATCTGCAATTTTTTTTTACTTGGAAAAATGTCCAGCAGGAGTGGAATGTGTTGAAGGTGGAATGCTTTGAATCGGTTGAAAAATGTGGAAACGGTGGAAGTTTGAAAAATGTCCCATTCTTTTCTATGGGATTTTTGGGAAAAGCGATATTTTTGGGGTGAAAATGCAAAATATTTTGAATGTTGTGAATGAGTTGAAATGGTTGGTGTTGGAATTTTTAAAATCAATTGAAAAATGTTAAAGTGGTAAAAACTTTTTATTGAGCAACAGAATTACAGAGTTCCCGGAATTTTGGGACGACCAAGAATTTTTCCAGTTCAAAAATCTACTTTTTTTTGTCCTGATTAAGAGGAATGTTTTGACGGTGGAACGGTTGAAGTGGGTTGAAAAATTTGTGAGGAGTAGTTGACAGAAAAAAGGGTAAAACCCAAAAAAACGGTTTGAATTCTGGGAATCTGCAATTTTTTTTTACTTGGAAAAATGTCCAGGAGGAGTGGAATGTGTTGAAGGTGGAATGCTTTGAATCGGTTGAAAAATGTGGAAACGGTGGAAGTTTGAAAAATGTCCCATTCTTTTCTATGGGATTTTTGGGAAAAGCGATATTTTTGGGGGGAAATGCAAAATATTTTGAATGTTGTGAATGAGTTGAAATGGTTGGTGTTGGAATTTTTAAAATCAATTGAAAAATGTTAAAGTGGTAAAAACTTTGAGCAATAGAATTTCGGAATTCCCGGAATTTTGGGACAACCAGGAATTTTTCCAGTTCAAAAATCTACTTTTTTTTGTCCTGATTAAGAGGAATGTTTTGATGGTGGAACGGTTGAAGTGGGTTGAAAAATTTGGGGGGAGTAGTTGACAGAAAAAAGGGTAAAACAAGAAAAAACAGTTTGAATTCTGGGAATCCGCAAACATTTTTTACTTGGAAAAATGTCCAGCATGAGTGGAATGTGTTGAAGGTGGAATGCTTTGAATCAGTTGAAAAATGCGGTAGTTGTGGAAGTTTGAAAAATGTCCCATTCTTTTTAATGGGAATTTCATGGAAATTTGGGAATTCTTTTGAACTTGGAAAAATGTTAGTTTGAAAGTCCAGGATGAGTGGAATGTGTTGAAGGTGGAATGGTTTGAATCGGTTGAAAAATGTGGAAATGGTGGAAAGTTTGAAAAATGTCCCATTCTTTGGTTTGAGAATTTCTGGGAAATTTTGAGAAAAGCAGGAATTTTTTAGAAAACGTTAAAAGACTTGAATGCTGCAAATGAGCTGAAATGGTGGGTTTGGGATTTTTCAAATCGGCCGAGAAATGTTGAGGTAGTAACATTTTTAGGTGAGAAATAATATTACAGAATTTGGGGAAAACCAGGAATTTTTCCAGATCATAAATCAACTTGGGTTTTTTGTTGTCTTGATTAAGAGGAATGTTTTGACGGTGGTTGAAGTTGGTTGAAAAATGTTGGAGGATTAGTTGACAGAAAAAAGGGTAAAACAAAAAAAAAGAATATGAAAAGACGGGAATTCCTGGAGTTTTTTTAAAACTTGGAAACATGTCCAGGATGAGTGGAATGTGTTGAAGGTGGAACAGTTTGAATCGCTTGGAAAATGTGGAAATGGTGGAAAGTTTGAAAAATGTCCCATTCTTTTGTGTGAGAATTTCTGGGGAATTTCAGGAAAAGCGGGAATTTTATGGAAGACATTAAAAGACTTGATTGTTGTGAATGAGTTCAAATTGTTGGTGTGTGAATTTTTCAAATCGGTCGAGAAATTTTTAAGTAGTAACATTTTTAGTTGAGAAATAATATTACGGAATTCCTGGAATTTTGGGAAAACTTTGAATTTTTTCAGTTCAAAAATCAACTTTTTTTTGTCCTGTTTAAGAGGAATGTTTTGACAGTGGAACGGTTGAAGTGGGTTGAAAAATTTGGGAGGAGTAGTTGACAGAAAAAAGGGTAAAACCAAAAAAAAAGGGTTTGAATTCGGGGAATCCGTGAAATTGTTTTAACTTGGAAAAATGTCCAGCATGAGTGGAATGTGTTGAAGGTGGAATGCTTTGAATCAGTTGAAAAATGCGGGAGTTGTGGAAGTTTGAAAAATGTCCCATTCTTTTTAATGGGAATTTCATGGAAATTTGGGAATTTATTTGAACTTGGAAAAAATGTTAGTTTGAAAGTCCAGGATGAGTGGAATGTGTTGAAGGTGGAATGGTTTGAATCGCTTGGAAAATGTGGAAATGGTGGAAAGTTTGAAAAATGTCCCATTCTTTTGTATGAGAATTTCTGGGAAATTTTGAGAAAAGCAGGAATTTTTTGGAAAACGTTAAAACACTTGAATGTTGCAAATGAGTTGAAATGGTGGGTTTGGGAATTTTTCAAATCGGCCGAGAAATGTTGAAGTAGTAACATTTTTAGGTGAGAAATAATATTAGGGAATTTGGGGAAATCCAGGAATTTTTCTAGTTCATAAATCAACTTGTTTGTTTTTTTGTTGTCTTGATTAAGAGGAATGTTTTGACGGTGGTTGAAGTTGGTTGAAAATGTGGGAGGATTAGTTGACAGAAAAAAGGGTAAAACAAAAAAAAAAAGGGTGTGAAAAGACGGGAATTACAGGAATTTTTTAAACTTGGAAACATGTCCAGGATGAGTGGAATGTGTTGAAGGTGGAACAGTTTGAATCGCTTGGAAAATGTGGAAATGGTGGAAAGTTTGAAAAATGTCCCATTCTGGGGAATTTCAGGAAAAGCGGGAATTTTATGGAAAACGTTAAAAGACTTGATTGTTGTGAATGAGTTCAAACTGTTGGTGTGTGAATTTTTCTAATCGGTCGAGAAATTTTTAAGTAGTAATATTTTTAGTTGAGAAATAATATTACGGAATTCCTGGAATTTTGGGAAAACTTTCAATTTTTTCAGTTCAAAAATCAACTTTTTTTTGTCCTGTTTAAGAGGAATGTTTTAACAGTTGAACGGTTGAAGTGGGTTGAAAAATTTGGGAGGAGTAATTGACAGAAAAAAGGGTAAAACAAAAAAAAACAGTTTGAATTCTGGGAATCCGCAAAAAAATTTTTACTTGGAAAAATGTCCAGCATGAGTGGAATGTGTTGAAGGTGGAATGCTTTGAATCAGTTGAAAAATGCGGGAGTTGTGGAAGTTTGAAAAATGTCCCATTCTTTTTAATGGGAATTTCATGGAAATTTGGGAATTCTTTTGAACTTGGAAAAAATGTTAGTTTGAAAGTCCAGGATGAGTGGAATGTGTTGAAGGTGGAATGGTTTGAATCGGTTGGAAAATGTGGAAATGGTGGAAAGTTTGAAAAATGTCCCATTCTTTGGTATGAGAATTTCTGGGAAATTTTGAGAAAAGCAGGAATTTTTTGGAAAACGTTAAAAGACTTGAATGTTGCAAATGAGTTGAAATGGTGAGTTTGGGAATTTTTCAAATCGGCCGAGAAATGTTGAGGTAGTAACATTTTTAGTTGAGAAAAATGTCCCATTCTTTTGTATGAGAATTTCTGGGGAATTTCAGGAAAAGCGGAAATTTTATGAAAAACCTTAAAAGACTTGATTGTTGTGAATGAGTTCAAACTGTTGGTGTGTGAATTTTTCAAATCGGTCGAGAAATTTTGAAGTAGTAACATTTTTAGTTGAGAAATAATATTACGGAATTCCTGGAATTTTGGGAAAACTGTGAATTTTTTTCAGTTCAAAAATCAACTATTTTTTTGTCCTGATTGAGAGGAATGTTTTGACGGTGGAACGGTTGAAGTGGGTTGAAAAATTTGGGAGGAGTAGTTGACAGAAAAAAGGGTAAAACCAAAAAAAAAGGGTTTGAATTCGGGGAATCCGTGAAATTGTTTTAAATTGGAAAAATGTCCAGCATGAGTGGAATGTGTTGAAGGTGGAATGCTTTGAATCAGTTGAAAAATATGGGAGTTGTGGAAGTTTGAAAAATGTCCCATTCTTTTTAATGGGAATTTCATGGAAATTGGGGAATTTATTTGAACTTGGAAAAAATGTTAGTTTGAAAGTCCAGGATGAGTGGAATGTGTTGAAGGTGGAATGGTTTGAATCGCTTGGAAAATGTGGAAATGGTGGAAAGTTTGAAAAATGTCCCATTCTTTGGTATGAGAATTTCTGGGAAATTTTGAGAAAAGCAGGAATTTTTTAGAAAACGTTAAAAGACTTGAATGCTGCAAATGAGCTGAAATGGTGGGTTTGGGATTTTTCAAATCGGCGGAGAAATGTTGAAGTAGTAACATTTTTAGTTGAGAAATAATATTACGGAATTTGGGGAAAACCAGGAATTTTTCCAGTTCATAAATCAACTTGGGTTTTTTGTTGTCTTGATTAAGAGGAATGTTTTGACGGTGGTTGAAGTTGGTTGAAAAATGTGGGAGGATTAGTTGACAGAAAAAAGGGTAAAACAAAAAAAAAAAGAATATGAAAAGACGGGAATTCCTGGAATTTTTTTAAAACTTGGAAACATGTCCAGGATGAATGGAATGTGTTGAAGGTGGAACAGTTTGAATCGCTTGGAAAATGTGGGAATGGTGGAAAGTTTGAAAAATGTCCCATTCTTTTGTGTGAGAATTTCTGGGGAATTTCAGGAAAAGCGGGAATTTTATGGAAAACGTTAAAAGACTTGATTGTTGTGAATGAGTTCAAACTGTTGGTGTGTGAATTTTTCAAATCGGTCGAGAAATTTTGAAGTAGTAACATTTTTAGTTGAGAAATAATATTACGGAATTCCTGGAATTTTGGGAAAACTTTGAATTTTTTCAGTTCAAAAATCAACTTTTTTTTGTCCTGTTTAAGAGGAATGTTTTAACAGTTGAACGGTTGAAGTGGGTTGAAAAATTTGGGGGGAGTAATTGACAGAAAAAAGGGTAAAACAAAAAAAACCAGTTTGAATTCTGGGAATCCGCAAAAAAATTTTTACTTGGAAAAATGTCCAGCATGAGTGGAATGTGTTGAAGGTGGAATGGTTTGGATCAGTTGAAAAATGCGGGAGTTGTGGAAGTTTGAAAAATGTCCCATTCTTTTTAATGGGAATTTCATGGAAATTTGGGAATTCTTTTGAACTTGGAAAAATGTTAGTTTGAAAATCCAGGATGAGTGGAATGTGTTGAAGGTGGAATGGTTTGAATCGGTTGGAAAATGTGGAAATGGTGGAAAGTTTGAAAAATGTCCCATTCTTTGGTATGAGAATTTCTGGGAAATTTTGAGAAAAGCAGGAATTTTTGGGAAAACGTTAAAAGACTTGAATGTTGCAAATGAGTTGAAATGGTGAGCTTGGGAATTTTTCAAATCGGCCGAGAAATGTTGAGGTAGTAACATTTTTAGTTGAGAAAAATGTCCCATTCTTTTGTATGAGAATTTCTGGGGAATTTCAGGAAAAGCGGAAATTTTATGAAAAACCTTAAAAGACTTGATTGTTGTGAATGAGTTCAAACTGTTGGTGTGTGAATTTTTCAAATCGGTCGAGAAATTTTGAAGTAGTAACATTTTTAGTTGAGAAATAATATTACGGAATTCCTGGAATTTTGGGAAAACTGTGAATTTTTTTCAGTTCAAAAATCAACTATTTTTTTGTCCTGATTAAGAGGAAAGTTTTGACAGTTGAACGGTTGAAGTGGGTTGAAAAATTTGGGAGGAGTAGTTGACAGAAAAAAGGGTAAAACCAAAAAAAAGGGTTTGAATTCGGGGAATCCGTGAAATTGTTTTAACTTGGAAAAATGTCCAGCATGAGTGGAATGTGTTGAAGGTGGAATGCTTTGAATCAGTTGAAAAATGCGGGAGTTGTGGAAGTTTGAAAAATGTCCCATTCTTTTTAATGGGAATTTCATGGAAATTTGGGAATTCTTTTGTACTTGGAAAAATGTTAGTTTGAAAATCCAGGATGAGTGGAATGTGTTGAAGGTGGAATGGTTTGAATCGGTTAAAAAATGTGGAAATGGTGGAAGTTTGAAAAATGTCCCATTGTTTTCTATGGGAATTTTGGGAAAAGCGATATTTTTGGGGGGGGGAAATGCAAAATATTTTGAATGTTGTGAATGACTTGAAATGGTTGGTGTTGGAATTTTTAAAATCAATTGAAAAATGTTAAAGTGGTAAACACTTTTTATTGAGCAACAGAATTACGGAATTCCCGGAATTTTGGGACAACCGGGAATTTTTCCAGTTCAAAAATCAACTTTTTTTGGGGTCCTGTTTAAGAGGAATGTTTTGACAGTGGAACGGTTGAAGTGGGTTGAAAAATTTGGGAGGAGTAGTTGACAGAAAAAAACGGTTTGAATTCTGGGAATCCGCAAACATTTTTTACTTGGAAAAATGTCCAGCATGAGTGGAATGTGTTGAAGGTGGAATGCTTTGAATCAGTTGAAAAATGCGGGAGTTGTGGAAGTTTGAAAAATGTCCCATTCTTTTTAATGGGAATTTCATGGAAATTTGGGAATTCTTTTGAACTTGGAAAAATGTTAGTTTGAAAGTCCAGGATGAGTGGAATGTGTTGAAGGTGGAATGGTTTGAATCGCTTGGAAAATGTGGAAATGGTGGAAAGTTTGAAAAATGTCCCATTCTTTGGTATGAGAATTTCTGGGAAATTTTGAGAAAAGCAGGAATTTTTTAGAAAACGTTAAAAGACTTGAATGCTGCAAATGAGCTGAAATGGTGGGTTTGGGATTTTTCAAATCGGCCGAGAAATGTTGAGGTAGTAACATTTTTAGGTGAGAAATAATATTACGGAATTTGGGGAAAACCAGGAATTTTTCCAGATCATAAATCAACTTGGGTTTTTTGTTGTCTTGATTAAGAGGAATGTTTTGACGGTGGTTGAAGTTGGTTGAAAATGTGGGAGGATTAGTTGACAGAAAAAAGGGTAAAACAAAAAAAAAAAGGGTGTGAAAAGACGGGAATTACAGGAATTTTTTAAACTTGGAAACATGTCCAGGATGAGTGGAATGTGTTGAAGGTGGAACAGTTTGAATCGCTTGGAAAATGTGGGAATGGTGGAAAGTTTGAAAAATGTCCCATTCTTTTGTGTGAGAATTTCTGGGGAATTTCAGGAAAAGCGGGAATTTTATGGAAAACGTTAAAAGACTTGATTGTTGTGAATGAGTTCAAATTGTTGGTGTGTGAGTTTTTCAAATCGGTCGAGAAATTTTGAAGTAGTAACATTTTTAGTTGAGAAATTATATTACGGAATTCCTGGGATTTTGGGAAAACTTTGAATTTTTTCAGTTCAAAAATCAACTTTTTTTGTCCTGTTTAAGAGGAATGTTTTGACAGTTGAACGGTTGAAGTGGGTTGAAAAATTTGGGAGGAGTAGTTGACAGAAAAAAGGGTAAAACCAAAAAAAAACGGTTTGAATTCTGGGAATCCGCGAAAGTGTTTTAACTTGGAAAAATGTCCAGCATGAGTGGAATGTGTTGAAGGTGGAATGCTTTGAATCAATTGAAAAATGCGGGAGTTGTGGAAGTTTGAAAAATGTCCCATTCTTTTTAATGGGAATTTCATGGAAATTTGGGAATTTATTTGAACTTGGAAAAAATGTTAGTTTGAAAGTCCAGGATGAGTGGAATGTGTTGAAGGTGGAATGGTTTGAATCGGTTGGAAAATGTGGAAATGGTGGAAAGTTTGAAAAATGTCCCATTCTTTGGTATGAGAATTTCTGGGAAATTTTGAGAAAAGCAGGAATTTTTTAGAAAACGTTAAAAGACTTGAATGTTGCAAATGAGCTGAAATGGTGGGTTTGGGATTTTTCAAATTGGCGGAGAAATGTTGAGGTAGTAACATTTTTAGGTGAGAAATAATATTAGGGAATTTGGGGAAAACCAGGAATTTTTCCAGTTCATAAATCAACTTGTTTGTTTTTTTGTTGTCTTGATTAAGAGGAATGTTTTGACGGTGGTTGAAGTTGGTTGAAAATGTGGGAGGATTAGTTGACAGAAAAAAGGGTAAAACAAAAAAAAAAAGGGTGTGAAAAGACGGGAATTACAGGAATTTTTTAAACTTGGAAACATGTCCAGGATGAGTGGAATGTGTTGAAGGTGGAACAGTTTGAATCGCTTGGAAAATGTGGGAATGGTGGAAAGTTTGAAAAATGTCCCATTCTTTTGTGTGAGAATTTCTGGGGAATTTCAGGAAAAGCGGGAATTTTATGGAAAACGTTAAAAGACTTGATTGTTGTGAATGAGTTCAAATTGTTGGTGTGTGAATTTTTCAAATCGGCCGAGAAATTTTTAAGTAGTAACATTTTTAGTTGAGAAATAAGATTATGGAATTCCTGGAATTTTGGGAAAACTTTGAATTTTTTCAGTTAAAAAATCTACTTTTTTTTGTCCTGTTTAAGAGGAATGTTTTGACAGTTGAACGGTTGAAGTGGGTTGAAAAATTTGGGAGGAGTAATTGACAGAAAAAAGGGTAAAACAAAAAAAAACAGTTTGAATTCTGGGAATCCGCAAAAAAATGTTTACTTGGAAAAATGTCCAGCATGAGTGGAATGTGTTGAAGGTGGAATGCTTTGAATCAGTTGAAAAATGTGGGAGTTGTGGAAGTTTGAAAAATGTCCCATTCTTTTTAATGGGAATTTCATGGAAATTTGGGAATTCTTTTGAACTTGGAAAAAATGTTAGTTTGAAAGTCCAGGATAAGTGGAATGTGTTGAAGGTGGAATGGTTTGAATCGGTTGGAAAATGTGGAAATGGTGGAAAGTTTGAAAAATGTCCCATTCTTTTGTATGAGAATTTCTGTGAAATTTTGAGAAAAGCAGGATTTTTTTAGAAAACGTTAAAAGACTTGAATGCTGCAAATTAGCTGAAATGGTGGGTTTGGGATTTTTCAAATCGGCCGAGAAATGTTGAGGTAGTAACATTTTTAGGTGAGAAATAATATTACGGAATTTGGGGAAAACCAGGAATTTTTCCAGTTCATAAATCAACTAGGGCTTTTTGTTGTCTTGATTAAGAGGAATGTTTTGACGGTGGTTGAAGTTGGTTGAAAAATGTGGGAGGATTAGTTGACAGAAAAAAGGGTAAAACAAAAAAAAAAAGAATATGAAAAGACGGGAATTCCTGGAATTTTTTTAAAACTTGGAAACATGTCCAGGATGAGTGGAATGTGTTGAAGGTGGAACAGTTTGAATCGCTTGGAAAATGTGGGAATGGTGGAAAGTTTGAAAAATGTCCCATTCTTTTGTGTGAGAATTTCTGGGGAATTTCAGGAAAAGCGCGAATTTTATGGAAAATGTTAAAAGACTTGATTGTTGTGAATGAGTTCAAATTGTTGGTGTGTGAATTTTTCGAATCGGTCGAGAAATTTTTAAGTAGTAACATTTTTAGTTGAGAAATAATATTACGGAATTCCTGGAATTTTGGGAAAACTTTGAAATTTTTCAGTTCAAAAATCAACTTTTTTTTGTCCTGTTTAAGAGGAATGTTTTGACAGTTGAACGGTTGAAGTGGGTTGAAAAATTTGGGAGGAGTAATTGACAGAAAAAAGGGTAAAACAAAAAAAAACAGTTTGAATTCTGGGAATCCGCAAAAAAAATTTTACTTGGAAAAATGTCCAGCATGAGTGGAATGTGTTGAAGGTGGAATGGTTTGAATCAGTTGAAAAATGCGGGAGTTGTGGAAGTTTGAAAAATGTCCCATTCTTTTTAATGGGAATTTCATGGAAATTTGGGAATTCTTTTGAACTTGGAAAAAATGTTAGTTTGAAAGTCCAGGATGAGTGGAATGTGTTGAAGGTGGAATGGTTTGAATCGCTTGGAAAATGTGGAAATGGTGGAAAGTTTGAAAAATGTCCCATTGTTTTCTATGGGAATTTTGGGAAAAGCGATATTTTTGGGGGGGAAAATGCAAAATATTTTGAATGTTGTGAATGAGTTGAAATGGTTGGTGTTGGAATTTTTAAAATCAATTGAAAAATGTTAAAGTGGTAAACACTTTTTATTGAGCAACAGAATTACGGAATTCCCGGAATTTTGGGACAACCGGGAATTTTTCCAGTTTGAAAAATGTCCCATTCTTTTGTATGAGAATTTCTGGGAAATTCTGAGAAAAGCAGGAATTTTTTGGGAAACGTTAAAACACTTGAATGTAGCAAATGAGTTGAAATGGCGGGTTTCGGAATTTTTCAAATCGGCCGAGAAATGTTGAAGTAGTAACATTTTTAGTTGAAAAATAATATTAGGGAATTTGGGGAAAACCAGGAATTTTTCCAGTTCATAAATCAACTTGTTTGTTTTTTTGTTGTCTTGATTAAGAGGAATGTTTTGACGGTGGTTGAAGTTGGTTGAAAATGTGGGAGGATTAGTTGACAGAAAAAAGGGTAAAACAAACAAAAAAAAGGGTGTGAAAAGACGGGAACTCCAGGAATTTTTTAAACTTGGAAACATGTCCAGGATGAGTGGAATGTGTTGAAGGTGGAACAGTTTGAATCGCTTGGAAAATGTGGAAATGGTGGAAAGTTTGAAAAATGTCCCATTCTGGGGAATTTCAGGAAAAGCGGGAATTTTATGGAAAACGTTAAAAGACTTGATTGTTGTGAATGAGTTCAAATTGTTGGTGTGTGAATTTTTCAAATCGTTCGAGAAATTTTGAAGTAGTAACATTTTTAGTTGAGAAATAATATTACGGAATTACTGGAGTTTTGGGAAAACTGTGAATTTTTTCAGTTCAAAAATCAACTTGTTTTTTGTTGTCCTGATAAAGAGGAACATTTTGACCGGGAAACGATTGAAGTTGGTTGAAAAATGTGGGAGGAGTCTTCCGTATTTCTTTTACATTTTCATACAGTGGGGATTTCACATTGTAGGAATTTTAAATAATTTATTTGTAAATGATGGTGGAAAATAAGTATTTGGTCAAGCATTCAAAGCTCTCACTGATGGAAGGAGGTTTTGGCTCCAAATCTCACGATACATGGCCCCATTCATTCTGTCCTTAACACGGATCAATCGTCCTGTCCCCTTAGCAGAAAAACAGCCCCAAAGCATGATGTTTCCACCCCCATGCTTCACAGTAGGTATGGTGTTCTTGGGATGCAACTCAGTATTCTTCTTCCTCCAAACACGATGATACAGCAGAGGATTGGGAGAATGTCATGTGGTCAGATGAAACCAAAATAGAACTTTTTGGTATAAACTCTGCTTCATTATTACTATATATATATATATATATATATATATATATATATATATATATATATATGTATATATATATATATATACACACACAGTTACTAAATATTAGTATTTTTCTGTTTATTGTTCCCCGCATTTTTTCCTCTTACAATTAATATGAGATGAACCGGCCATCGAACCCCCACATATGTTATACCATGGGAACATTTTGTGTTACCATGGCGACGCTATTCAAAAATACATTTTCAAAAATGGCCACTTTCATGGGTACTTTTTAAGCTAATTTTCCACTTGATTCTCTAATTCATGAACCATGCACCTCAGAGTCATATAACTTGGTATGCAACACATGCTAACTGTTAGCATGCTAACGTTAGCTTGCCAGCATGTTAACTTTTTGAGCTACTTTTGCAACCGTTTACCCCAGAGTCAAATAACCTGGTATGTGACAGTTGTTAGCTGTTAGCATGAAAACAATAGCATGTTAGCAAGCTTACTTAAGCATGCTAACTTTTTCCATCTAATTTTCCACTCTTCTTTCTCTTTCTGCAGCCATATTACTTAATATGTGACATATGCTAACTGTTAGCATGCCATTGTTGGCACACATGCTCGGTGTTAGCATTTTAATGTGTGCATGCTAATGTTTGAGGCCAGCTCTGTAGCTCTTTTTGTACAGTTGCACCTAAAACTCACGGATTCAGACACTCGTTGTATACATGCATGCATACATGTTGTATGCATGTGTGATGTATTATTTTGTATGCGTGCATGTGTGATGTATCATGTTGTATGCATGCATGTGTGATGTATCATGTTGTATACATGTATGTGTGATGTATCATGTTGTATGCATGTATGTGTGATGTATCATGTTGTATGCATGCATGTGTGATGCATCATGTTGTATGCTTGCATGTGTGATGTATCATGTTGTATGCATGCATGTGTGATGTATCATGTTGTATACATGTATGTGTGATGCATCATGTTGTATGCATGCATGTGTGATGCATCATGTTGTATGCATGCATGTGTGATGCATCATGTTGTATGCATGCATGTGTGATGTATCATGTTGTATGCATGCATGTGTGATGTATCATGTTGTATACATGTATGTGTGATGTATCATGTTGTATGCATGTATGTGTGATGTATCATGTTGTATGCATGCATGTGTGATGCATCATGTTGTATGCATGCATGTGTGATGCATCATGTTGTATGCTTGCATGTGTGATGTATCATGTTGTATACATGTATGTGTGATGTATCATGTTGTATGCATGTATGTGTGATGTATCATGTTGTATGCATGCATGTGTGATGCATCATGTTGTATGCTTGCATGTGTGATGTATCATGTTGTATGCATGTATGTGTGATGTATCATGTTGTATACATGTATGTGTGATGCATCATGTTGTATGCATGCATGTGTGATGTATCATGTTGTATGCATGTATGTGTGATGTATCATGTTGTATGCATGCATGTGTGATGTATCATGTTGTATGCATGCATGTGTGATGTATCATGTTGTATACATGTATGTGTGATGTATCATGTTGTATGCATGCATGTGTGATGTATCATGTTGTATGCATGTATGTGTGATGCATCATGTTGTATGCATGCATGTGTGATGTATCATGTTGTATGCATGCATGTGTGATGTATCATGTTGTATGCATGCATGTGTGATGTATCATGTTGTATACATGTATGTGTGATGTATCATGTTGTATGCATGCATGTGTGATGTATCATGTTGTATGCATGCATGTGTGATGTATCATGTTGTATGCATGTGTGATGTATCATATTGTATGCATGCATGTGTGATGTATCATGTTGTATGCATGCATGTGTGATGTATCATGTTGTATACATGTATGTGTGATGTATCATGTTGTATGCATGCATGTGTGATGTATCATGTTGTATGCATGTGTGATGTATCATATTGTATGCATGCATGTGTGATGTATCATGTTGTATGTATGCATGTGTGATGTATCATATTGTATGCATGTGTGATGTATCATATTGTATGTATGCATGTTCCAAATAAACACAAACCATGTTTCCTCCTCACATTTGTCCGACTTTTGGTCTTTCAGACAGACAAAGGTGGTGGCGACATAAAGCCTCAGACGGCCAGCATCACCTGAGGAACTGGAAGGTGAGCAAAGTCCGATACTGTTAGCAACACGGAGCTAAAGTCTCCAAAAAGTGTCTACTTTGATATTTGGCATAGAAGCAAGCGTACACGAGTGCTAACTGCTACACTGCAAAAAGTGAAATGTAAGTAAGATTAGAAATCTGAAATACGGCTGATATTTGCTTATTTTCTGTCTGATAAGATCATCCTTCTCACTAAGCCAGGGGTGTCCAAAGTGCGGCCCGCAGCTAATCGTTTACCGACCCGCCACACATTCTGCAAAAATTGCAAAATTGATAGTATTGCAAAAATAAAAATAAAAACATTTTAAAAAAGTGGAATGAAGTGAAATCTAATGAGAAAAAGTGGCAATGTTGACACAAAGCTGCCATGCAGGCAGTTTTTTTTTACCTTTTGTATTCATTTTCTTTTTTTTCCATTCCTCCAAAAAAATCTATGTTATAATAAATTATTACATATGTTTTGTGGTTGCCATATAAAAACTTCAAAGTTTTGACAGAAGAGCATCAAACAAACAAAATAATAGTGCAAACTTAAAATCGACAGATATATCAGAAGTTGATCTTGAAATTTAAGTGTTACAAGTAAAAAAAATAATAAAAATGCATCACTTTATGAGTGGGGAACCTTTCGGATCTCGAATATATTTAGTAGGATTTTATTTTACTTTTCACTGTGATAATAAAAAAATATTAAATAATTCAAATCAATGGTGTCCTGCATTATTGATCTTTGAGGGCTTTAATTGCTAAATAAAGGAACTCTCCTAAAGGAATCAATAAAGTACCATCTATCTATCTAAATACTGCATATTTCACTTTTATTATAAAAAACAAAGTTGTCTTTGAGCGAAAAGGCATAAAACCTTATTTATTTTACTTTATATCAACCTCAAGTGGATATAGATATTTACTGTAAGCACTAAATAAAACATAATAATAATAATTTGACTTATTTTTAACATTTTAGTGACTGAGACCCTTTATGCTCCCCAGGAACCCTAAGGATAAAAAAAATCCATATTTTTTTTTATGGTTTGAAAATGAATAATATCAAAATGGCCCCCGCATGCTTAAATTTTTCGGTGTGCGGCCCTCTGTGGAAAAAGTTTGGACACCCCTGTGCTAAGCAGATTTTATGTTAAGAGTCTTTTACTTGTTTTAAGGGTTTTGGTCCTAAATGATGTCAGTAAGATATTACAGCTTGTTGCTGAGATGTGATGAGCTATATTGAGTAAAACATGCTTGAAAGTAGAATATCAAGTCTTGCCAAGCTGTCATCAACACTCACAACTACTTTTAAAGTAATCATTTCTTACTTCAAGCATGACAAAAACAAATCATGATTTTTTTAGAGATGTCCGATAATGGATTTTTTGCCGATATTCCGATATTGTCCAACTCTTAATTGCCGATTCCGATATCAGCCAATACGATATATACAGTGGTGGAATGAACACATTATTATGGCTAATTGTGTTGTGATGCCCCGCTGGATGCATTAAAAGATGTAACAAGGTTTTCCAAAATAAATCAAGTCAAGTTATGGAAAAAAAATGCCAACATGGCACTGCCAGATTTATTACTGAAGTCACAGAGTGCGTTATTTTTTTTTTAAATAATGCGGTGTGTGTCCCGGAAGAGTTAATGCTGCTAGACCAGGGGTCACCTACGCGGTGCCCGCGGGCACCAGGTCGCCCGTAAGGACCAGATGAGTCGCCCGCTGGCCTGTTCTAGAAATAGCTCAAATAGCAGCACTTACCAGTGAGCTGCCTCTATTTTTTAAATTGTATTTATTTACTAGCAAGCTGGTCTCGCTTTGCTGGACATTTTAAATTCTAAGAGAGACAAAACTCAAATAGAATTTGAAAATCCAAGAAAATATTTGAAAGACTTGGTCTTCACTTGTTTAAATAAATTCATTTATTTTTTTACTTTGCTTCTTATAACTTTCAGAAAGACAATTTTAGAGAAAAAAGGCAACCTTAAAAATTATTTTAGGATTTTTAAACACATTTTTACCTTTTAAATTCCTTCCTCTTCTTTCCTGACAATTTAAATCAATGTTCAAGTAGATTTATTTTTTTTATTGTAAAGAATAATAAATACATTTTAATTTAATTCTTCATTTTAGATTCTGTTTTTTCGACGAAGAATATTTGTGAAATATTTCCTCAAACTTTTTAGGATTTAAATAAAAAAAATATATTCTGGCAAATCTGTAGAATCAAATTCCAATCTTATTTCAAAGTCTTCTGAATTTCCTTTAAAATTTTTGTTCTGGAAAATCTAGAAGAAATAATGATTTGTCTTTGTTAGAAATATAGTTTGGTCCAATTTGTTATATATTCTAACAAAGTGCAGATTGGATTTTAACCTATTTAAAACATGTCATCAAAATTCTAAAATTAATCTTAATCAGGAAAAATGACTAATAATGTTCCATAAATTATTTTTTAAATTTTTTCAAAAAGATTTTAATTAGCTAGTTTTTCTCTTCTTTTTCAAAAAGATTTGAATTAGCTAGTTTTTCTCTTCTTTTTTGGTTGAATTTTGAATTTTAATGAGTCAAAATTAAAGATAAACTATATTTCAAAATGTAATTTTATTTTTTTCGTGTTTTCTCCTCTTTCAAACCATTCAATGAAGTGTATTTTTCATCATTTATTCTCTACAAAAAAACTTTCGTAAAAGGAAAAAAAATGTACGACGGAATAACAGACAGAAATACAATTTATTTAAGTGTGTATCAAACTGGTAGCCCTTCGCATTAATCAGTACCCAAGAATAGCTCTTGGTTTCAAAATGGTTTGTGACCCCTGTGCTAGGGGTTCTGGGTATTTTTTGTGTTGTGTTACAGTGCGGATGTTCTCCTGAAATGTGTTTGTCATTCTTGTTTGGTGTGGGTTCACAGTGTGGCGCATATTTGGAACAGTGTTAAAGTTGTTTATACGGCCACCATCAGTGTGACCTGTATGGCTGTTGACCAAGTATGCATTGCATTCAGTGGTGTGTGTGAAAAGCCGTAGATATTATGTGAAAAAGCCGGCACGCCAAGGCAGTGCCTTTAAGGTTTATTACACAGCGGCGTTTTAAAAAGTCATCAATTTAAAAATGTTTAAACCGATACTAATAATTTCCGATATTACATTGTGAAGCATTTATCGGCCGATATTATCGGACATCTCTAATGATTTTGACACAATTGTGTCTCATAATTAAATCAAATAACAGCCAAATGGACTTTGCTGTTTTATTTTCAATGAAACGATAGAAAATGTGTACTCATATACCGTATTTTTCTGAGTATAAGTCGCTCCGGAGTATACGTCGCACCGGCCGAAAATGCATAAAAAAGAAGGAAAAAAACATGTATAAGTCGCACTGGAGTATAAGTCGCATTTTTTTTGGGAAAACTTATTTGATATGAACCCAACAGCAAGAATAGAGATTTGAAAGGCAATTTAGAATAAATAAAGAATAGTGAAGAACAGGCTGAATAAGTGTAGGTTATATGAGGCATAAATAAGCAACTGCTATGTTAACCTAACATATTATGGTAAGAGTCATTCAAATAACTATAACATCTAGAACATGCTATACCTTTACCAAACTATCTCTCACTCCTAATCCATAAATCCCATGAAATCTTCTTCCTGGATGTGGCTTCTAAACAACTCTGCCAACTCCAAAGGTATGCGCCGCTTCCTCTTGTCCTTTTCTGCTGCATATTTCACTACATCCAGCTTGTAATCTGCACTACATGATTTCCTTTTCAACGCCATTTTTGTTCAGCCCTTCTCACTTTTTATAAGTTAACGCCAACGATGAAATGATCAATTTTAATAGCTACGGCATTAGCATCTAACACAGGGGTAGGGAACCTATAGCTCTAGAGCCAGATGTGGCTCTTTTGATGACTGCATCTGGCTCTCAGATAAATCTTAGCTGACATTGCTTAACACGATAATTATGAATAATTCCGCTGGAATTCACAGTGCTAAAAATAACGTTCAAAATATAAAACATTCTCATGCATTTAAATCCATCCATCCGTGTCCTACCGCACCTGTTCAAGAAGTCGCATTAATGGTAAGAAGTATTTTATGTCATGATGGGCGGGTCGCAGCTTGCTGCGGGGTCGTTCTCCCAGGAAGGCAGACGTACTACTCGGGACATGGCATTTAAGTAAAAACATGATTTAATTTTAACTAAAAAATATACAAACAAAAATCGCTCACAGCGGAGGCACAACTTGGGCTAAGGAACAAAGCTAACGCATAAAGAGACTAAGAACATAAATCAAACTAAACTTACTCGGTATGGCATGAAGCACGAAACTATGGCAAGGCATGAAACAAGTCAGCACAGGGCGACTGACTGGCAAAGACGAGCTTAAATACTGCCTCTGATTAGTGCTCGGGAAGCAGGTGTGCGGGGATTTTGTCCACCAGAGACAGGTGGACAAAATGAGTAACCAAGGAAACCAGACAAGGGAGTGGAAAAAAACAGGAACTTAAAGAGTCCAAAAGACAAACAGCACATGGCCAAACAAAAACATGATCAACAGACATGACATTTGATTTATTATTGGTTAGCTTCAGAATAACAATGTTATTAAAAAGAATAAGAGACTTATTATACTCTAAAAATGTTAATCTTACTTAAAAATGCACGCATTTAGTTGTATTCAGTGTTAAAAAATATGATATGGCTCTCACGGAAATACATTTTGAAATATTTGGCTTTCATGGCTCTCTCAGCCAAAAAGGTTCCCGACCCCTGATATAGCATATAGCAGTTAGCATCCCATGACCCACAATGCACTTCTGCCATGACCCTCCCCGCCCAATTCTTATTGGCTGACGTGTGTGTGACGATTGCTGACATTTTCTTCGTCTCTTCCGCGAACTAGATAAATAATATTATTTGATATTTTACAGTAATGCAGGGGTCGGGAACCTTTTTGGCTGAGAGAGCCATGAAAGCCAAATATTTCAAAATGTATTTCCGTGAGAGCCATATCGTATTTTTTAACACTGAATACAACTAAATGCGTGCATTTTTAAGTAAGACCAACGTTTTTAGAGTATAATAAGTCTCATATTATTTTTAATAACATTGTTATTCTGAAGCTAACCAATAATAAATGAAATATAATGTCTGTTGATCATGTTTTTGTTTGGCCATGTACTGTTTGTCCTTTGGACTCTTTAAGTTCCTGGTTTTCTTGGTTACTCATTTTGTCCACCTGTCTCTGGTGGACAAGATGCCCGCTCACCTGCTTCCCGAGCACTAATCAAAGGCAGTATTTAAGCTCGTCTTTGCCAGTCAGTCGCCCTGTGCTGACTTGTTTCATGCCTTGCCATAGTTTCGTGCTTCATGCCATGCCAAGTAAGTTCAGTTTGATTTATGTTCTTAGTCTCTTTATGCGTTAGCTTTGTTCCTTAGCCCAAGTTGTGCCTCCGCTGTGAGCGATTTTTGTTTGTATATTTTTTTAGTTCAAATTAAATCATGTTTTTACCTAAATGCCATGTCCCGAGTAGTACGTCTGCCTTCCTGGGAGAACGACCCCGCAGCAAGCTGCAACCCCCCACCCCCATCGTGACATAAAATACTTCTTACCATTAATGCGACTTCTTGAACAGGTGCGGTAGAAAACGGATGGATGGATTTAAATGCATGACAATGTTTTATATTTTGTACGTTATTTTTAGCATTGCGAAATTATTCATAATTATCGCGTTAAGCAATGTCAGCTTAGATTTATCTGAGAACCAGATGCAGTCATCAAAAGAGCCACATCTGGCTCTAGAGCCCCTGCAGTAATGTGTTAATAATTTCACAAATAAGTCGCTCCGGAGTATAAGTCGCACCCCCGGCCAAACTATGAAAAAAAACAGCG
Organism: Nerophis ophidion; assembly: GCF_033978795.1. Lineage (NCBI taxonomy): Eukaryota > Metazoa > Chordata > Actinopteri > Syngnathiformes > Syngnathidae > Nerophis > Nerophis ophidion. Next base: position 2,399,573 of record NC_084636.1, on the reverse strand, counting down.
ACTTATAGTCCAAAAAATACAGTAGTAGTACAGTTGGCACAGTACAGTAAGCTGACATTTAATATTTAAACATTTAACATTTCTAACAAATTTGAACAGAAATACTTCATGCCCATTCAGATAAATTCGTCAAAACTACAAATAAAACAATTTGGATTGTTTTCTAATTGACTGAAAGAGCACGCACTTGGCGCGATGATGTCATGTTGTCGATGGGAAAATGCATTTTTAGACCATATGGTTTGCCTGAGCGGCGAGGAGACCCCGAGAGTAACAAGCGCTTGCCTTCTCGCCTTTCCATTAAAGGGGAACATTACCACAATTTCAAAAGGGTTAAAAACAATAAAAATCAGTTCCCAGTGGCTTGTTGTATTTTTTGAAGTTTTTTTCAAAATTTTACCGGTCCCGGAATATCCCTGAATAAAGCTTTAAAGTGCCTTATTTTCGCTATCTTCGAAACCACTATCCATTTCCCTGTGACGTCATACAGTGCTGCCAATGTAAACATGGCGGTTACCACAGCAAGATATAGTGACATTAGCTCGGATTCAGACTCGGATTTCAGCGGCTTAAGCGATTCAACAGATTACGCATGTATTGAAACAGATGGTCGGAGTATGGAGGCAGATAGCAAAAACGAAATTGAAGAAATTGAAGCTATTGAGCGAATAGCTATTGACGCTATTCGGCCATAGCGTGGGTGTACCTAATGAAGTGGCCCATAGCATGGCTGCCTTATTAGCATCGCCGGTAAAATGTGCGGACCAAACGATCAGGACTTTCGCATCTTGTGACACTGGAGCAACTTAAATCCGTCGATTGGTAAGTGTTTGTTTCGCATTAAATGTGGGTATCAAGTTTCAAATGTACATACAGCTAGCGTAAATAGCATGTTAGCATCGATTAGCGTAGCATGTTAGCATCGATTAGCTGGCAGTCATGCCGTGACCAAATATGTCTGATTAGCACATAAGTCAACACCATCAACAAAACTCGCCTTTGTGATTTGGTTGACTTAATGGTTGCAAATGCATCTGCAGGTTATCCATACATCTCTGTGCCATGTCTGTCTTAGCATCGCCGGTCAAATGTGAAGAAGCTCTGGCACATTCAATGGGGGTCTGGCGGCAGACACTTTGGCATCTTCAGGCCAGTGGTGCAACTTGAATCCCTCCCTGTTAGTGTTGTTACACCCTCCGACAACACACCCACGAGGCATGATGTCTCCAAGGTTCCAAAAAATAGTCGAAAAAACGGAAAATAACAGAGCTGAGACCCAATGTTTGTAATGTGAAAATGAAAATGGCGGGTGTGTTACCTCGGTGACGTCACGTTCTGACGTCATCGCTAAAAGACCGATAAACAGAAAGGCGTTTAATTTGCCAAAATTCACCCGTTTATAGTTCGGAAATCGGTTGAAAAAATACATGGTCTTTTTTCTGCAACATCAAGGTATATATTGACGCTTGCATAGGTTTGGTGATAATGTTCCCCATTAAGAACAATAAATTAGTTTTAGTCATACTTGCCAACCTTGAGACCTCCAATTTCGGGAGGTGGGGGTAGGGCGGGGAGCGTGGTTGGAGGCGGGGCGTGGTTAAGTCCACTACTTCTTCCCCGAGGCTATCCAGGTCCAATCGCAGCTGCGGCTTGGAACTTACAAGCGTATTTCTTCATTTTACTCGTCGTCGGCGTCGCCACGGCTGTATTTTTACCTTGTTGTGTGCGCAGTTGTGCACTGCACTCTCTAAAAGCCGTAGATGTTATTGTCACATATGCATGTACAGTAGATGGCTGTATTTTCCTTTTTAAGAGTGTCACAACATTGCTGTTTACGGCAGACCACCTACTTTACGGTAGACGAAAACGTGACTGCTGTTGTTGTGTGTTGTTACCGCGCTGGGAGGACGTCAATGAAACTGCCTAACAATAAACCCACATAAGAAACCAAGAACTCGCCCTTGATCATTCTACAGTTATAACGTCACTGGCCAGACACGCTGTTTATATTGTGGGAAAGCGGATGTGAAAACAGGCTGTCCTCACTCAGGTCCGCCTGAATTTTGGGAGATTTTCGGGAGAAAATTTGTCTCGGGAGGTTTTCGGGAGAGGCGCTGAATTTCGGAAGTCTCCCGGAAAAAAGTATGGTTTTAGTATAAGTTTGCTGGTTTGAAGAAATGTAATGGCGAGCGCATATCATGATGTCAAGATAATGGCACTAGCATTTACTTCATTTGAAGGCCTACTGAAATGAGATGTTCTTATTTAAACGGGGATAGCAGGTCCATTATATGTGTCATACTTGATCATTTTGCGATATTTCCATATTTTTGCTGAAAGGATTTAGTAGAGATCATCGACGATAAAGTTTGCAACTTTTGGTCGCTAATAAAAAAACCTTGCCTGTACCGGAAGTAGCAGACGATGTGTGCGTGACATCACGGGTTGTGGAGCTCCTCACATCTGAACATTGTTTACAATCATGGCCACCAGCAGCGAGAGCGATTCGGACCGAGAAAGCGACGACTTCCCCATTAATTTGAGCAAGGATGAAAGATCCGTGGATGAGGAAAGTGAGAGTGAAGGACTAGAAAAAAGAAAAAAAAGACGGGGTTAGTGTGAGCGATTTAGATGTTATTAGACACATTTACTAGGATAATTCTGGAAAATCCCTTTTTTGCTTATTGTGTTACTAGTGTTTTAGTGAGATTATATGGTCGTACCTGTACAACCTGAAGGTTGGCCCCGCACCTTTCTTCAGCACCAGTGGACGGGTGGTGGCGATGCCCATCTCTGCCCTTCGCAAGCGACTCTCTTCAGAACACGATCTTTCAAAATGATCGCTGCATAATACACTGTACTTTGTGTGTGGGTTTCAATCCAACCGTGTTCGCTTGACATCTCTGTTCCATAGTAAAGCTTGACTGTCATCTTTCGGGAATGTAAACAATGAAACACCGGCTGTGTTTGTGTTGCTAAAGGCGGCCGCAATACACCGCTTCCCACCTACATCTTTCTTCTTTGACGTCTCCATTATTCATTGAACAAATTGCAAAAGATTCAGCAACATAGATGTCCAGAATACTGTGGAAGTATGCGATTAAAGCAGACTACTCATTGCTGGGATCGGTGCTGGATCAAAATGTCCTCTACAATGCGTGACGTCAAGCCCACGCGCCGTCATACTGCAACGTTTTCAACAAGAAACTCCGCGCGAAATTTAAAATTGCAATTTAGTAAACTAAAGCGGGCGTATTGGCATGTGTTGCAATGTTAATATTTCATCATTGATATATAAACTATCAGACTGTGTGGTCGCTAGTAGTGGCTTTCAGTAGGCCTTTAACAATATTTTTCAACATATTGAGCAAAAAGGTCTCTCTTTTTCCTGGCAAGAAAAGTGCACTCGTTATTAGTGAGAATGAACTTATTTTAAGCTATTTTTGGGTTCATTGAGGTGAGCTAATTGGACTTGTTTTGGAAAAGCCAAATGTTCTTGTTCTATTTTGCTTACTTCAAATAAAATACCCCTCATTTTTGTATTTTTTTTTTTCTTCTTTTTGAACACGGACTTTCTGCAGCGTCGGTGTCGGTTTCCACGCTGCAGAGGAGCTTATTTCAGTGAGGGATGCTAAAATATTAAACAGTCCCGCGCGGCCGCCAAGTGTCAGGTGCCAATTAAGTAAATAAAAGAGGCGCAGGCGGGGGGGCTGCACTTTCCACAATGCATGCTATGTCACGTTTAACATCAACAAAGAGGTGATTTAGCTGCTCTGACAACTAAATGCTACGACAAACCCTGTTTCCATATGAGTTTGGAAATTGTGTTAGATGTAAATATAAACAGAATACAATGATTTGCAAATCCTTTTCAAGCCATATTCAGTTGAATATGCTACAAAGACAACATATTTCATGTTCAAACTCATAAACTTTATTTTTTTTTGCAAATAATCATTAACTTTAGAATTTGATGCCAGCAAAACGTGACAAAGAAGTTGGGAAAGGTGGCAATAAATACCGATAAAGTTGAGGAATGCTCATCAAACACTTATTTGGAACATCCCTCAGGTGTGCAGGCTAATTGGGAACAGGTGGGTGCCATGATTGGCTATAAAAACAGCTTCCCGAAAAATGCTCAGTCTTTCACAAGAAAGGATGGGGCGAGGTACACCCCTTTGTCCACAACTGTGTGAGCAAATAGTCAAACAGTTTAAGAACAACATTTCTCAAAGTGCAATTGCAAGAAATTGAGGGATTTCAACATCTACGCTCCATAATATCATCAAAAGGTTCAGAGAATCTGGAGAAATCACTCCACCTGAGCGGCATGGCCGGAAACCAACATTGAATGACAGTGACCTTCCATCCCTCAAAAACCGACATCAATCTCTAAAGGATATCACCACATGGGCTCAGGAACACTTCAGAAAACCACTGTCACTAAATACAGTTTGTCGCTACATCTGTAAGTGCAAGTTAAAGCTCTACTATGCAAAGCGAAAGCCATTTATCAACAACATCCAGAAACGCCGCTGGCTTCTCTGAGCCCGAGAATATATGTATCTAACATAATAGTGAGAGTCCAGTCCATGGTGGATGTAACATAATAGTGTGAGAGTCCAGTCCATAGTGGATCTAACATAATAGTGTGAGAGTCCAGTCCATAGTGGATCTAACATAATAGTGTGAGAGTCCAGTCCATAGTGGATCTAACATAATAGTGTAAGAGTCCAGTCCATAGTGGATCTAACATAATAATGTGAGAGTCCAGTCCATAGTGGATCTAACATAATAGTGTGAGAGTGGAGTCCATAGTGGATCTAACATAATAGTGTGAGAGTGGAGTCCATAGTGGATCTAACATAATAGTGTGAGAGTCCAGTCCATAGTGGATCTAACATAATAGTGTGAGAGTCCAGTCCATAGTGGATCTAACATAATAGTGTAAGAGTCTAGTCAATAGTGGATCTAACATAATAGTGAGAGTCCAGTCCATAGTGGATCTAACATAATAGTGTGAGAGTTCAGTCCATAGTGGATCTAACATAATAGTGAGAGTCCAGTCCATAGTGGATCTAACATAATAGTGTGAGAGTCCAGTCCATAGTGGATCTAACATAATAGTGTGAGAGTCTAGTCCATAGTGGATCTAACATAATAGTGTGAGAGTCCAGTCCATAGTGGATCTAACATAATAGTGTGAGAGTCCAGTCCATAGTGGATCTAACATAATAGTGTGAGAGTCCAGTCCATAGTGGATCTAACATAATAGTGTGAGAGTCCAGTCCATAGTGGATCTAACATAATAGTGTGAGAGTCCAGTCCATAGTGGATCTAACATAATAGTGTAAGAGTCCAGTCAATAGTGGATCTAACATAATAGTGAGAGTCCAGTCCATAGTGGATCTAACATAATAGTGTGAGAGTTCAGTCCATAGTGGATCTAACATAATAGTGAGAGTCCAGTCCATAGTGGATCTAACATAATAGTGTGAGAGTCCAGTCCATAGTGGATCTAACATAATAGTGTGAGAGTCTAGTCCATAGTGGATCTAACATAATAGTGTGAGAGTCCAGTCCATAGTGGATCTAACATAATAGTGTGAGAGTCCAGTCCATAGTGGATCTAACATAATAGTGTGAGAGTCCAGTCCATAGTGGATCTAACATAATAGTGTGATAGTCCAGTCCATAGTGGATCTAACATAATAGTGTGAAAGTCCAGTCCATAGTGGATCTAACATAATAGTGAGAGTCCAGTCCATAGTAGATCTAACATAATAGTGAGAGTCCAGTCCATAGTGGATCTAACATAATAGTGTGAGAGTCCAGTCCATAGTGGATCTAACATAATAGTGAGAGTCCCGTCCGTAGTGGATCTAACATAATAGTGAGAGTCCAGTCCATAGTGGATCTAACATAATAGTGAGAGTCCAGTCCATAGTGGATCCAACATAATAGTGAGAGTCCAGTCCATAGTGGATCTAACATAATAGTGAGAGTCCCGTCCGTAGTGGATCTAACATAATAGTGAGAGTCCAGTCTATAGTTTATCTAACATAATGGGGTAGCATGGCGTAGTGGGTAGAGCGGCCGGCCAGAAACCTGAGGGTTGCAGGTTCGCTTCCCACCTATTGACATCCCAAAAATCGCTGCCGTTGTGTCCTTGGGCAGGACACTTCACCCTTTGCCCCCGGTGCCGCGCACACCGGTGAATGAATGATGAATGAATGATTGGTGGTGGTCGGAGGGGCCGTAGTCTCAAACTGGCAGCCTCGATTCCATCAGTCTACCCCAGGGCAGCTGTGGCTACTGATGTAGCTTACCACCACCAGGTGTGAATGAATGTTGAGTCCCATTTCTCTGCGAGCGCTTTGAGTGTTAAGAAAAGCGCTATATAAATCTTACGTATTTATTTATTTATTTATAATAGTATTCCTAGTATCGCAAGTATCATTATCAAGGACCATTATCAGTGGAGGGACGATACTAAACATGTTACACAATGCTATTGCATGCTAATAGCTAAGCTAACTGCTAAGCTAGGCTGAGGCAACAGAAGAAAAAAGAAATGCTAAGTAAAGGAAATTAACAAGTAAATTATTAGGAGTTAGCGAGAATATAAAAAAAAAATCCATCCATCTAAAGATACTATCAGTTTGTGATCGATACTAGAGCGAATAGGTCGATATTTTTATTCGTTCAAAATTATTATTTTTTCCTCTTTATGTTAATGTTTACAAACTCGTTGAATAATTCTGTGACACAGGAAAAATTTGACGACAAAGACCAAAGTATTTGAAAATAACAGTTGATAATAGTTTTTGTTTTTTATTAGTTATTGTCTGCTCTTGATTTAGTTTTGATCAAATATTTGTGTTTGATAAAAGAAGAGAAATTGTTCAAATATGGTGTGGATATAGTTCAACTGTCAATAACACTCACCATAAATACACGGAAACATTTATAGTTAATACATGTGACCTGTATCGGTAATTGTATCGGCCGATACCAATCATAATAATAATAGTAATAATAATAATAATAATAATAAATTTTATTTTTAAAAAGGAATTTACATTGAGCCAAAAACCTCAAAGTGCTATAGTGTATTAAAAAATAATAATAATGGTAAATGAATGGTAAATGGGTTGTACTTGTATAGCGCTTTTCTACCTTCAAGGTACTCAAAGCGCTTTGACACTACTTCCACATTCACCCATTCACACACACATTCACACAATCGTGGCGGGAGCTGCCATGCAAGGCCCTAACCACGACCCATCAGGAGCAAGGGTGAAGTGTCTTGCTCAAGGACACAACGGACGTGACTTGGTTGGTAGAAGGTGGGGATCTAACCAGGAACCCTCAGGTTGCTGGCACGGCCACTCTACCAACCGCGCCATAATAAATACAAATAAAAACTAGAACAGCCTAATAGCTAGAACTAGTATGCATATATCTAAAAAAAGGCTTTTTTAAAAAGAAGTGTTTTAAACCTTTTTTAAAAGGGTCTACAGTCTGTGGTGCCCTCAGGTGGTCAGGGAGAGCGTTCCACAGACTGGGAGCGGCGTAGCACGAAACTCGGATGGGAGCATCACTCGTGCGCACGTGAAATGTTGCATTCTGCATTAGCTTTGATGCTAATGCTGATGTTAAACCTAGCAATCCCTAGCTAGATTTGCTGGATTTCTGTGGTTTTTAGCGGAAAATGACTTCAACGCACTTTGTGGTCAGGTGATGCTGTGGCTGGTGGCGGCGCTGCTGGCGCTGGTGGAGGACGCCTTGTCCGAGGAGGACGTTCCAGAGGGCAACCTGGACTTGCAAGGTGTCCTGGTCCTGGGGCAGCCCTCCTGGCCTCCTCAAGATGAAGTGGACCCTCTCTGGCCGGAATCCTTAGGTAGGCCTTGGCACACGTGCGTCCTGATGCTAAGCTAACCGCTACCATACGGCGTGTGAAAATAGCAACTTGTCACTGCCGGGTGACTGATATAGTTTGTGGAAGTCGGCCCGGATCTTTTCAAGGTTCGAGCGTGGCCTTGGTCACCGGAGCCAGGGTAAAAATAATCACGCAGGCCATCCAGAGAGCTGATTGGCTCGCGTTGTCGCGCAATCCAAGCACAGATGCTCCTCCCACATGACCTATGACGCGGCGGTTTTATCACGAAAAAACATAATACAAACTGGAAGTGATGAGAATGAAATACAGTTCAGTTTTAGTTTCAGTTTCAGTGGAAAATGCATACCAGACAATGTAATGCAGGGTTTTTCAACCTTTTTTGAGCCAAGGCACTTTTTAGCGTTGAAAAAATGCAAAGGCACACCACCAGCAGAAATTATTAAAAAAGGAAACTCAATTGACAGTAAAAAGCAATTGTTGGATAGGACTTTAAAGCATAAGCAAGCATGTATGAGTATAGCTCTTGTCTCAAAGTAGGTGTACTGTCACCACCTGTCACATCACACCCTGATTTACTTTCACTTTTTTCCTGTTTTCCTGTGTGTACTTTTTTATTTCTTGTCTTGCGCTCCTATTTTGGTGGCTTTTTTCCTTGTTTTGGTATTTTCCTGTTGCAGTTTCATCAATCAATGTTTACTTATATAGCCCTAAATCACTAGTGTCTCAAAGGGCTGCACAAACCACAACACAAACCACTACGATATCCTCGTTCACATTTTTCAACCGTTTTTGACCATTCCACCTTCAAAACATTCTTCTTAACTCGGACAATAATTTTTTTGTTTTTTCTTCCGTAAAAATTCATGGTTTTCCAAAAATTCCAGGAATTCCAATTCCAAAGTAAAATTCAAACAGATTCCAACATTTCAACCATCAACCCACGCTGTTCTTCACATATGTTGAACGCAAAACATGTTGTGCCTTCCCAAGAGTCCCGGTTTTCCCAAAATTCCAGGAATGCAAATTCCAAATTAAAATTCTAACTGTTACTACCTCAGAATTTTTCAACTGTTTGAAAAAATTCTGACATCAACACATTCATATCATTTAGGACAATTGTGCTAATATAAATATATATTTTTTAATTCCAGTTTTTTCCCAAATTCCCAAATTTCCAGGAAATTCTCATTCAAATGTGCTACAATGCCCAAAATTCTCAAAATGTAGCACCATTTTTACCCGATTCCAACCTATCAACCATCCACCCCCACTGTTCTTCACATACTGTATGTCAAATGCAAAATATATATACATATATATATATATATATATATATATATATATATATATATATATATATATATATATATATACATATATATATATATATATATATATATATATATATATATATATACATACATATATATATATATATATATATATATATATATATATATATATATATATATATATATTATATCCATCCATCCATTTTCTACAGCCCACTCTCTCTGTGGTCGCGGGGGGAGCTGGAGGCCATCTCAGCTATATAATATATATATTTATTTAAACTTTCAACGCCTAACAACACCTGCTCAGTGGCTTTAGAGTGTCTTCCTTTGAGTGATATTTCCCACACCTGCTTTGTTTTAGCAATCAAGAATAATTCACTTGTTTTTATCCTTCTTTGTGGGGACATTGTTGATTGTCATGTCATGTTCGGATGTACATTGTCTTTGCTCCACTGTAAGTTTTTGCTGTCGTCCAGCATTCTTTTTTTGTTTACTTCGCAGCCAGTTCAGGTGTAGTTTGGTTCTGCATAGCCTTCCCTAAGCTTCAATGCCTTTACTTAGGGGCACTCACCTTGTGTTTATTTTTGGTTTAAGCATTAGACACCTTTTTACCTGCACACTGCCTCCCGCTGTTTCCCACATCTACAAAACAATTAGCTACCTGCCGCCACCTACTGTATCCTTAAACGATTTGCTCAGGCATTTGTCGACAAAAGTGGTGACGCTCGCCCCGTCCTTGTTTGTGAACGAGTGAGCATTTCATGGAAGCTGCTTTTATAACCAATCATGGCACCCACCTGTTCCCAATTAGCCTGATCACCTGTGGGATGTTCCAAATAAGTCTTTGATGAGCATTCCTCAACTTTCTCACTCTTTTTTGCCACTTGTGCCAGCTTTTTTGAGATATGTTGCAGGCATCAAATTCCAAATGAGTCTCTGTATGAACGTTAAATATCTTGTCTTTGCAGTCTTTTCAATTGAATATAAGTTGAAAAGGATTTGTTTTATTCTCTTTTTATTTATCATTGACACAAGGTGACAACTTCACTGCTTTTGGCTTTTGTATATCATTATCACTGGAGGCTGCAATAGTCACCCAGCCCCCAATATACATATAAATATACATATATATGTCAATCACTGGTCACATTAAGACTGGAACAATATTGCAATTCACACCATCATGCCATCCACTTTCTAATAAGGGTTAATAATGTAATTAATACCTTCATACCGACAGCTTTCAGACTGTATAATGCATATGTTCCTTTCTGACTGTACTTAAATGTATAATAGACTGTATTTATATTATTCACATGTGAATAATGTTGTATAATAGACTGTATTTATGTTATTCACATGTGAATAATGCTTTGTAATAGACTGTATTTATGTATGTTATTCACATGTGAATAATGCTGTATAATAGACTGTATTTATGGATGTTATTCACATGTGAATAATGCTGTATAATAGACTGTATTTATGTTATTCACATGTGAATAATGCTTTGTAATAGACTGTATTTATATATGTTATTCACATGTGAATAATGCTGTATAATAGACTGTATTTATGGATGTTATTCACATGTGAATAATGCTGTATAATAGACTGTATTTATGTTATTCACATGTGAATAATGTTGTCTAATAGACTGTATTTATGTTATTCACATGTGAATAATGCTTTGTAATAGACTGTATTTATGTATGTTAATCACATGCGAATAACGGGACGGTGTGGCGCAGTGGGAGAGTGGCCGTGCGCAACCCGAGGGTCCCGGGTTCAAATCCCACCTAGTACCAACCTTGTCACGTCCGTTGTGTCCTGAGCAAGACACTTCACCCTTGCTCCTGATGGGTGCTGGTTGGCGCCTTGCATGGCAGCTCCCTCCATCAGTGTGGAAATGTGTGTGTGAATGGGTAAATGTGGAAGTAGTGTCAAAGCGCTTTGAGTACCTTGAAGGTAGAAAAGCGCTATACAAGTACAACCCATTTATTATTATTATTTATTATAACACTGTATAATAGACTATATTTATGTATGTTATTCACATGTGAATAATGCTGTATAATAGACTGTATTTATGTTATTCACATGTGAATAATGCTGTATAATAGACTGTATTTATATTCACATGTGAATAATGCTGTATAATAGACTGTATTTATATTATTCACATGTGAATAATGCTGTATAATAGACTGTATTTATGTATGTTATTCACATGTGAATAATGCTATATAATAGACTGTATTTATGTTATTCACATGTGAATAATGCTGTATAATAGACTGTATTTATGTTATTCACATTTGAATAATGCTGTATAATAGACTGTATTTATGTATATTATTCACATGTGAATAATGCTGTATAATAGACTGTATTTATATTATTCACATGTGAATAATGCTGTATAATAGACTGTATTTATATTATTCACATGTGAATAATGCTGTATAATAGACTGTATTTATATTATTCTCATGTGAATAATGCTGTATAATAGACTGTATTTATGTATGTTATTCACATGTGAATAATGCTGTATAATAGACTGTATTTATATTATTCACATGTGAATAATGCTGTATAATAGACTGTATTTATGTTATTCACATGTGAATAATGCTGTATAATAGACTGTATTTATGTTATTCACATGTCAATAATGCTGTATAATAGACTGTATTTATGTTATTCACATGTGAATAATGCTGTATAATAGACTGTATTTATGTTATTCACATGTAAATAATGCTGTATAATAGACTGTATTTATGTTATTCACATGTGAATAATGCTGTATAATAGACTGTATTTATGTATATTATTCACATGTGAATAATGCTGTATAATAGACTGTATTTATATTATTCACATGTGAATAATGCTGTATAATAGACTGTATTTATATTATTCACATGTGAATAATGCTGTATAATAGACTGTATTTATATTATTCTCATGTGAATAATGCTGTATAATAGACTGTTTTTATGTATGTTATTCACATGTGAATAATGCTGTATAAAAGACTGTATTTATATTATTCACATGTGAATAATGCTGTATAATAGACTGTATTTATGTTATTCACATGTGAATAATGCTGTATAATAGACTGTATTTATATTATTCACATGTGAATAATACTGTATAATAGACTGTATTTATATTATTTACATGTGAATAATGCTGTATAATAGACTGTATTTATTTTATTCACATGTGAATAATGCTGTATAATAGACTGTATTTATATTATTCTCATGTGAATAATGCTGTATAATAGACTGTATTTATGTATGTTATTCACATGTGAATAATGCTGTATAATAGACTGTATTTATATTATTCACATGTGAATAATGCTGTATAATAGACTGTATTTATGTTATTCACATGTGAATAATGCTGTATAATAGACTGTATTTATATTATTCACATGTGAATAATGCTGTATAATAGACTGTATTTATATTATTCACATGTGAATAATCCTGCATAATAGACTTTATTTATATTATTCACAAGTGAATAATGCTGTATAATAGACTGTATTTATATTATTCACATGTGAATAATGCTGTATAATAGACTGTATTTATGTTATTCACATGTGAATAATGCTGTATAATAGACTGTATTTATATTATTCACATGTGAATAATACTGTATAATAGACTGTATTTATATTATTTACATGTGAATAATGCTGTATAATAGACTGTATTTATTTTATTCACATGTGAATAATGCTGTATAATAGACTGTATTAATATTATTCTCATGTGAATAATGCTGTATAATAGACTGTATTTATGTATGTTATTCACATGTGAATAATGCTGTATAATAGACTGTATTTATATTATTCACATGTGAATAATGCTGTATAATAGACTGTATTTATGTTATTCACATGTGAATAATGCTGTATAATAGACTGTATTTATATTATTCACATGTGAATAATGCTGTATAATAGACTGTATTTATATTATTCACATGTGAATAATGCTGCATAATAGACTTTATTTATATTATTCACAAGTGAATAATGCTGTATAATAGACTGTATTTATATTATTCACATGTGAATAATGCTTTACAATAGACTGTATTTATGTTTTTCACATGTGAATAATGCTGTATAATAGACCGTATTTATGTATGTTATTCACATGTGAATAATGCTGTACAATAGACTGTACTTATATTATTCACATGTAAATAATGCTGTATAATAGACTGTATTTATATTATTCACATGTGAATAATGCTGTATAATAGACTGTATTTATGCATGTTATTCAAATGTGAATAATGCTGTATAATAGACTGTATTTATGTATGTTATTCACATGTGAATAATGCTGTATAATAGACTGTATTTATATTATTCTCATGTGAATAATGCTGTATGATAGACTGTATTTATGTATGTTATTCACATGTGAATAATGCTGTATAATAGACTGTATTTATATTATTCACATGTGAATAATGCTGTATAATAGACTGTACTTATATTATTCACATGTAAATAATGCTGTATAATAGACTATTTATATTATTCACATGTGAATAATGCTGTATAATAGACTGTATTTATATTAGTCAAATGTGAATAATGCATAATAATACTGTATTTATATTATTCACATGTGAATAATGCTGTATAATAGACTGTACTTATATTATTCACGTGAATAATGCTGTATAATAGCCTGTATTTATGTATGTTATTCACATGTGAATAATGCTGTATAATAGACTATTTATTTATGTTATTCACATGTGACTAATGCTGTATAATGGACTGTATTTATATTATTCACATGTGAATAATGCTGTATAACAGACTGTACTTATATTATTCACGTGAATAATGCTGTATAATAGACTGTATTTATGTATGTTATTCACATGTGAATAATGCTGTATAATAGACTATTTATTTATGTTATTCACATGTGACTAATGCTGTATAATGGACTGTATTTATATTATTCACATGTGAATAATGCTGTATAACAGACTGTATTTATTTTATTCACATGTGAATAATGCTGTATAATAGACTGTACTTATATTATTCACGTGAATAATGCTGTGTAATAGACTGTATTTATTTATGTTATTCACATGTGAATAATGCTGTATAATAGACTGTATTTATGTTATTCACATGTGAATAATGCTGTATAATAGACTGTATTTATGTATGTTATTCACATGTGAATAATGCTGTATAATAGACTGTATTTATATTATTCACATGTGAATAATGCTGTATAATAGACTATTTATATTATTCACATGTGAATAATGCTATATAAGAGACTGTATTTGTTATTCACATGTGAATAATGCTGTATAATAGACTGTATTTATATTATTCACATGTGAATAATGCTGTATAATAGACTGTATTTATATTATTCACATGTGAATAATGCTGTATAACAGACTGTACTTATATTATTCACGTGAATAATGCTGTATAATAGACTGTATTTATGTATGTTATTCACATGTGAATAATGCTGTATAATAGACTATTTATTTATGTTATTCACATGTGACTAATGCTGTATAATGGACTGTATTTATATTATTCACATGTGAATAATGCTGTATAACAGACTGTATTTATTTTATTCACATGTGAATAATGCTGTATAATAGACTGTACTTATATTATTCACGTGAATAATGCTGTGTAATAGACTGTATTTATTCATGTTATTCACATGTGAATAATGCTGTATAATAGACTGTATTTATGTTATTCACATGTGAATAATGCTGTATAATAGACTGTATTTATATTATTCACATGTGAATAATGCTGTATAATAGACTGTATTTATATTATTCACATGTGAATAATGCTGTATAACAGACTGTACTTATATTATTCACGTGAATAATGCTGTATAATAGACTGTATTTATGTATGTTATTCACATGTGAATAATGCTGTATAATAGACTATTTATTTATGTTATTCACATGTGACTAATGCTGTATAATGGACTGTATTTATATTATTCACATGTGAATAATGCTGTATAACAGACTGTATTTATTTTATTCACATGTGAATAATGCTGTATAATAGACTATTTATTTATGTTATTCACATGTGACTAATGCTGTATAATGGACTGTATTTATATTATTCACATGTGAATAATGCTGTATAACAAACTGTACTTATATTATTCACGTGAATAATGCTGTATAATAGACTGTATTTATGTATGTTATTCACATGTGAATAATGCTGTATAATAGACTATTTATTTATGTTATTCACATGTGACTAATGCTGTATAATGGACTGTATTTATATTATTCACATGTGAATAATGCTGTATAACAGACTGTATTTATTTTATTCACATGTGAATAATGCTGTATAATAGACTGTACTTATATTATTCACGTGAATAATGCTGTGTAATAGACTGTATTTATTTATGTTATTCACATGTGAATAATGCTGTATAATAGACTGTATTTATGTTATTCACATGTGAATAATGCTGTATAATAGACTGTATTTATGTATGTTATTCACATGTGAATAATGCTGTATAATAGACTGTATTTATATTATTCACATGTGAATAATGCTGTATAATAGACTATTTATATTATTCACATGTGAATAATGCTATATAAGAGACTGTATTTGTTATTCACATGAGAATAATGCTGTATAATAGACTGTATTTATATTATTCACATGTGAATAATGCTGTATAATAGACTGTATTTATATTATTCACATGTGAATAATGCTGTATAACAGACTGTACTTATATTATTCACGTGAATAATGCTGTATAATAGACTGTATTTATGTATGTTATTCACATGTGAATAATGCTGTATAATAGACTATTTATTTATGTTATTCACATGTGACTAATGCTGTATAATGGACTGTATTTATATTATTCACATGTGAATAATGCTGTATAACAGACTGTATTTATTTTATTCACATGTGAATAATGCTGTATAATAGACTGTACTTATATTATTCACGTGAATAATGCTGTGTAATAGACTGTATTTATTCATGTTATTCACATGTGAATAATGCTGTATAATAGACTGTATTTATGTTATTCACATGTGAATAATGCTGTATAATAGACTGTATTTATATTATTCACATGTGAATAATGCTGTATAATAGACTGTATTTATATTATTCACATGTGAATAATGCTGTATAACAGACTGTACTTATATTATTCACGTGAATAATGCTGTATAATAGACTGTATTTATGTATGTTATTCACATGTGAATAATGCTGTATAATAGACTATTTATTTATGTTATTCACATGTGACTAATGCTGTATAATGGACTGTATTTATATTATTCACATGTGAATAATGCTGTATAACAGACTGTATTTATTTTATTCACATGTGAATAATGCTGTATAATAGACTATTTATTTATGTTATTCACATGTGACTAATGCTGTATAATGGACTGTATTTATATTATTCACATGTGAATAATGCTGTATAACAAACTGTACTTATATTATTCACGTGAATAATGCTGTATAATAGACTGTATTTATGTATGTTATTCACATGTGAATAATGCTGTATAATAGACTATTTATTTATGTTATTCACATGTGACTAATGCTGTATAATGGACTGTATTTATATTATTCACATGTGAATAATGCTGTATAACAGACTGTATTTATTTTATTCACATGTGAATAATGCTGTATAATAGACTGTACTTATATTATTCACGTGAATAATGCTGTGTAATAGACTGTATTTATTTATGTTATTCACATGTGAATAATGCTGTATAATAGACTGTATTTATGTTATTCACATGTGAATAATGCTGTATAATAGACTGTATTTATGTATGTTATTCACATGTGAATAATGCTGTATAATAGACTGTATTTATATTATTCACATGTGAATAATGCTGTATAATAGACTATTTATATTATTCACATGTGAATAATGCTATATAAGAGACTGTATTTGTTATTCACATGAGAATAATGCTGTATAATAGACTGTATTTATATTATTCACATGTGAATAATGCTGTATAATAGACTGTATTTATATTATTCACATGTGAATAATGCTGTATAACAGACTGTACTTATATTATTCACGTGAATAATGCTGTATAATAGACTGTATTTATGTATGTTATTCACATGTGAATAATGCTGTATAATAGACTATTTATTTATGTTATTCACATGTGACTAATGCTGTATAATGGACTGTATTTATATTATTCACATGTGAATAATGCTGTATAACAGACTGTATTTATTTTATTCACACGTGAATAATGCTGTATAATAGACTGTACTTATATTATTCACGTGAATAATGCTGTGTAATAGACTGTATTTATTCATGTTATTCACATGTGAATAATGCTGTATAATAGACTGTATTTATGTTATTCACATGTGAATAATGCTGTATAATAGACTGTATTTATATTATTCACATGTGAATAATGCTGTATAATAGACTGTATTTATATTATTCACATGTGAATAATGCTGTATAACAGACTGTACTTATATTATTCACGTGAATAATGCTGTATAATAGACTGTATTTATGTATGTTATTCACATGTGAATAATGCTGTATAATAGACTATTTATTTATGTTATTCACATGTGACTAATGCTGTATAATGGACTGTATTTATATTATTCACATGTGAATAATGCTGTATAACAGACTGTATTTATTTTATTCACATGTGAATAATGCTGTATAATAGACTATTTATTTATGTTATTCACATGTGACTAATGCTGTATAATGGACTGTATTTATATTATTCACATGTGAATAATGCTGTATAACAAACTGTACTTATATTATTCACGTGAATAATGCTGTATAATAGACTGTATTTATGTATGTTATTCACATGTGAATAATGCTGTATAATAGACTATTTATTTATGTTATTCACATGTGACTAATGCTGTATAATGGACTGTATTTATATTATTCACATGTGAATAATGCTGTATAACAGACTGTATTTATTTTATTCACATGTGAATAATGCTGTATAATAGACTGTACTTATATTATTCACGTGAATAATGCTGTGTAATAGACTGTATTTATTTATGTTATTCACATGTGAATAATGCTGTATAATAGACTGTATTTATGTTATTCACATGTGAATAATGCTGTATAATAGACTGTATTTATGTATGTTATTCACATGTGAATAATGCTGTATAATAGACTGTATTTATATTATTCACATGTGAATAATGCTGTATAATAGACTATTTATATTATTCACATGTGAATAATGCTATATAAGAGACTGTATTTGTTATTCACATGAGAATAATGCTGTATAATAGACTATTTATTTATATTATTCACATGTGAATAATGCTGTATAATAGACTGTATTTATATTATTCACATGTGAATAATGCTGTATAACAGACTGTACTTATATTATTCACGTGTGAATAATGCTGTATAATAGACTGTACTTATATTATTCACGTGAATAATGCTGTGTAATAGACTGTATTTATTCATGTTATTCACATGTGAATAATGCTGTATAATAGACTGTATTTATGTTATTCACATGTGAATAATGCTGTATAATAGACTGTATTTATATTATTCACATGTGAATAATGCTGTATAATAGACTGTATTTATATTATTCACATGTGAATAATGCTGTATAACAGACTGTACTTATATTATTCACGTGAATAATGCTGTATAATAGACTGTATTTATGTATGTTATTCACATGTGAATAATGCTGTATAATAGACTATTTATTTATGTTATTCACATGTGACTAATGCTGTATAATGGACTGTATTTATATTATTCACATGTGAATAATGCTGTATAACAGACTGTATTTATTTTATTCACATGTGAATAATGCTGTATAATAGACTGTACTTATATTATTCACGTGAATAATGCTGTGTAATAGACTGTATTTATTCATGTTATTCACATGTGAATAATGCTGTATAATAGACTGTATTTATATTATTCACATGTGAATAATGCTGTATAATAGACTGTATTTATATTATTCACATGTGAATAATGCTGTATAACAGACTGTACTTATATTATTCACGTGAATAATGCTGTATAATAGACTGTATTTATGTATGTTATTCACATGTGAATAATGCTGTATAATAGACTATTTATTTATGTTATTCACATGTGACTAATGCTGTATAATGGACTGTATTTATATTATTCACATGTGAATAATGCTGTATAACAGACTGTATTTATTTTATTCACATGTGAATAATGCTGTATAATAGACTGTACTTATATTATTCACGTGAATAATGCTGTGTAATAGACTGTATTTATTCATGTTATTCACATGTGAATAATGCTGTATAATAGACTGTATTTATGTTATTCACATGTGAATAATGCTGTATAATAGACTGTATTTATGTATGTTATTCACATGTGAATAATGCTGTTTAATAGACTGTATTTATATTATTCACATGTGAATAATGCTGTATAATAGACTATTTATATTATTCACATGTGAATAATGCTGTATA
The DNA here is from genome assembly GCF_033978795.1 of Nerophis ophidion. Lineage (NCBI taxonomy): Eukaryota > Metazoa > Chordata > Actinopteri > Syngnathiformes > Syngnathidae > Nerophis > Nerophis ophidion. The sequence goes on along the minus strand of NC_084636.1, from coordinate 2,379,709 downwards.
ATAGACTGTATTTATATTATTCACATGTGAATAATGCTGTATAATAGACTGTATTTATGTATGTTATTCACATGTGAATAATGCTGTATAATAGACTGTATTTATATTATTCACATGTGAATAATGCTGTATAATAGACTATTTATATTATTCACATGTGAATAATGCTGTATAATAGACTGTATTTATATTATTCACATGTGAATAATGCTGTATAATAGACTGTATTTATATTATTCACATGTGAATAATGCTGTGTAATAGACTGTATTCATATTGTTATTCACATGTGAATAATGCTGTATAATAGACTGTATTTATTTTATTCACATGTGAATAATGCTGTATAATAGACTGTATTTATATTATTCACATGTGAATAATGCTGTATAATAGACTATTTATATTATTCACATGTGAATAATGCTGTATAATAGACTGTATTTATATTAGTCAAATGTGAATAATGCTGTATAATAGACTGTATTTATATTATTTACATGTGAATAATGCTGTATAATAGACAGTATTTGTTATTTACATGTGAATAGTGCTGTTTAGAAGACTATTTATATTATTTATATGTGAATAATGCTGTACAATAGACTGTATTTATGTTCTTCACATGTGAATGATGCTGTAAAATAGACTGTATTTATATTAGTCAAATGTGAATAATGTATAATAATACTGTATTTATATTATTCACATGTGAATAATGCTGTATAATAGACTGTATTTATGTTATTCACATGTGAATAATGCTGTATAATGGACTGTATTTATATTATTCACATGTGAATAATGCTGTATAACAGACTGTATTTATTTTATTCACATGTGAATAATGCTGTATAATAGACTGTACTTATATTATTCACGTGAATAATGCTGTGTAATAGACTGTATTTATTTATGTTATTCACATGTGAATAATGCTGTATAATAGACTGTATTTATGTTATTCACATGTGAATAATGCTGTATAATAGACTGTATTTATGTATGTTATTCACATGTGAATAATGCTGTATAATAGACTGTATTTATATTATTCACATGTGAATAATGCTGTATAATAGACTATTTATATTATTCACATGTGAATAATGCTATATAAGAGACTGTATTTGTTATTCACATGAGAATAATGCTGTATAATAGACTGTATTTATATTATTCACATGTGAATAATGCTGTATAATAGACTGTATTTATATTATTCACATGTGAATAATGCTGTATAACAGACTGTACTTATATTATTCACGTGAATAATGCTGTATAATAGACTGTATTTATGTATGTTATTCACATGTGAATAATGCTGTATAATAGACTATTTATTTATGTTATTCACATGTGACTAATGCTGTATAATGGACTGTATTTATATTATTCACATGTGAATAATGCTGTATAACAGACTGTATTTATTTTATTCACATGTGAATAATGCTGTATAATAGACTGTACTTATATTATTCACGTGAATAATGCTGTGTAATAGACTGTATTTATTCATGTTATTCACATGTGAATAATGCTGTATAATAGACTGTATTTATGTTATTCACATGTGAATAATGCTGTATAATAGACTGTATTTATATTATTCACATGTGAATAATGCTGTATAATAGACTGTATTTATATTATTCACATGTGAATAATGCTGTATAACAGACTGTACTTATATTATTCACGTGAATAATGCTGTATAATAGACTGTATTTATGTATGTTATTCACATGTGAATAATGCTGTATAATAGACTATTTATTTATGTTATTCACATGTGACTAATGCTGTATAATGGACTGTATTTATATTATTCACATGTGAATAATGCTGTATAACAGACTGTATTTATTTTATTCACATGTGAATAATGCTGTATAATAGACTATTTATTTATGTTATTCACATGTGACTAATGCTGTATAATGGACTGTATTTATATTATTCACATGTGAATAATGCTGTATAACAAACTGTACTTATATTATTCACGTGAATAATGCTGTATAATAGACTGTATTTATGTATGTTATTCACATGTGAATAATGCTGTATAATAGACTATTTATTTATGTTATTCACATGTGACTAATGCTGTATAATGGACTGTATTTATATTATTCACATGTGAATAATGCTGTATAACAGACTGTATTTATTTTATTCACATGTGAATAATGCTGTATAATAGACTGTACTTATATTATTCACGTGAATAATGCTGTGTAATAGACTGTATTTATTTATGTTATTCACATGTGAATAATGCTGTATAATAGACTGTATTTATGTTATTCACATGTGAATAATGCTGTATAATAGACTGTATTTATGTATGTTATTCACATGTGAATAATGCTGTATAATAGACTGTATTTATATTATTCACATGTGAATAATGCTGTATAATAGACTATTTATATTATTCACATGTGAATAATGCTATATAAGAGACTGTATTTGTTATTCACATGAGAATAATGCTGTATAATAGACTGTATTTATATTATTCACATGTGAATAATGCTGTATAATAGACTGTATTTATATTATTCACATGTGAATAATGCTGTATAACAGACTGTACTTATATTATTCACGTGAATAATGCTGTATAATAGACTGTATTTATGTATGTTATTCACATGTGAATAATGCTGTATAATAGACTATTTATTTATGTTATTCACATGTGACTAATGCTGTATAATGGACTGTATTTATATTATTCACATGTGAATAATGCTGTATAACAGACTGTATTTATTTTATTCACACGTGAATAATGCTGTATAATAGACTGTACTTATATTATTCACGTGAATAATGCTGTGTAATAGACTGTATTTATTCATGTTATTCACATGTGAATAATGCTGTATAATAGACTGTATTTATGTTATTCACATGTGAATAATGCTGTATAATAGACTGTATTTATATTATTCACATGTGAATAATGCTGTATAATAGACTGTATTTATATTATTCACATGTGAATAATGCTGTATAACAGACTGTACTTATATTATTCACGTGAATAATGCTGTATAATAGACTGTATTTATGTATGTTATTCACATGTGAATAATGCTGTATAATAGACTATTTATTTATGTTATTCACATGTGACTAATGCTGTATAATGGACTGTATTTATATTATTCACATGTGAATAATGCTGTATAACAGACTGTATTTATTTTATTCACATGTGAATAATGCTGTATAATAGACTATTTATTTATGTTATTCACATGTGACTAATGCTGTATAATGGACTGTATTTATATTATTCACATGTGAATAATGCTGTATAACAAACTGTACTTATATTATTCACGTGAATAATGCTGTATAATAGACTGTATTTATGTATGTTATTCACATGTGAATAATGCTGTATAATAGACTATTTATTTATGTTATTCACATGTGACTAATGCTGTATAATGGACTGTATTTATATTATTCACATGTGAATAATGCTGTATAACAGACTGTATTTATTTTATTCACATGTGAATAATGCTGTATAATAGACTGTACTTATATTATTCACGTGAATAATGCTGTGTAATAGACTGTATTTATTTATGTTATTCACATGTGAATAATGCTGTATAATAGACTGTATTTATGTTATTCACATGTGAATAATGCTGTATAATAGACTGTATTTATGTATGTTATTCACATGTGAATAATGCTGTATAATAGACTGTATTTATATTATTCACATGTGAATAATGCTGTATAATAGACTATTTATATTATTCACATGTGAATAATGCTATATAAGAGACTGTATTTGTTATTCACATGAGAATAATGCTGTATAATAGACTATTTATTTATATTATTCACATGTGAATAATGCTGTATAATAGACTGTATTTATATTATTCACATGTGAATAATGCTGTATAACAGACTGTACTTATATTATTCACGTGAATAATGCTGTATAATAGACTGTATTTATGTATGTTATTCACATGTGAATAATGCTGTATAATAGACTATTTATTTATGTTATTCACATGTGACTAATGCTGTATAATGGACTGTATTTATATTATTCACATGTGAATAATGCTGTATAACAGACTGTATTTATTTTATTCACATGTGAATAATGCTGTATAATAGACTGTACTTATATTATTCACGTGAATAATGCTGTGTAATAGACTGTATTTATTCATGTTATTCACATGTGAATAATGCTGTATAATAGACTGTATTTATGTTATTCACATGTGAATAATGCTGTATAATAGACTGTATTTATATTATTCACATGTGAATAATGCTGTATAATAGACTGTATTTATATTATTCACATGTGAATAATGCTGTATAACAGACTGTACTTATATTATTCACGTGAATAATGCTGTATAATAGACTGTATTTATGTATGTTATTCACATGTGAATAATGCTGTATAATAGACTATTTATTTATGTTATTCACATGTGACTAATGCTGTATAATGGACTGTATTTATATTATTCACATGTGAATAATGCTGTATAACAGACTGTATTTATTTTATTCACATGTGAATAATGCTGTATAATAGACTGTACTTATATTATTCACGTGAATAATGCTGTGTAATAGACTGTATTTATTCATGTTATTCACATGTGAATAATGCTGTATAATAGACTGTATTTATGTTATTCACATGTGAATAATGCTGTATAATAGACTGTATTTATGTATGTTATTCACATGTGAATAATGCTGTTTAATAGACTGTATTTATATTATTCACATGTGAATAATGCTGTATAATAGACTATTTATATTATTCACATGTGAATAATGCTGTATAATAGACTGTATTTATATTATTCACATGTGAATAATGCTGTATAATAGACTGTATTTATGTATGTTATTCACATGTGAATAATGCTGTATAATAGACTGTATTTATATTATTCACATGTGAATAATGCTGTATAATAGACTATTTATATTATTCACATGTGAATAATGCTGTATAATAGACTGTATTTATATTATTCACATGTGAATAATGCTGTATAATAGACTGTATTTATATTATTCACATGTGAATAATGCTGTGTAATAGACTGTATTCATATTGTTATTCACATGTGAATAATGCTGTATAATAGACTGTATTTATTTTATTCACATGTGAATAATGCTGTATAATAGACTGTATTTATATTATTCACATGTGAATAATGCTGTATAATAGACTATTTATATTATTCACATGTGAATAATGCTGTATAATAGACTGTATTTATATTAGTCAAATGTGAATAATGCTGTATAATAGACTGTATTTATATTATTTACATGTGAATAATGCTGTATAATAGACAGTATTTGTTATTTACATGTGAATAGTGCTGTTTAGAAGACTATTTATATTATTTATATGTGAATAATGCTGTACAATAGACTGTATTTATGTTCTTCACATGTGAATGATGCTGTAAAATAGACTGTATTTATATTAGTCAAATGTGAATAATGTATAATAATACTGTATTTATATTATTCACATGTGAATAATGCTGTATAATAGACTGTATTTATGTTATTCACATGTGAATAATGCTGTAAAATAGACTGTATTTATTTTATTCACATGTGAATAATGCTTTATAGTAGACTGTATTTATATTAGTCAAATGTGAATAATGTATAATAGACTGTACTTATATTATTCACATGTGAATAATGATGTATAATAGACTGTATTTATATTATTCACATGTAAAAAATACCTAAATGTTTATTGTTTATTGTGAGTGAATTTCGCCCCTGGGATCAGTAAAGTACTTTCTATTCTATTCTAATAACTCTTGTTTTGAACAACATTGTATCGTATCCCCAGGGCCAGTTGGCTCCTCCCCCCTGGCCAGCGTGGTGTGCTCGCTACCATCAGATCACATTAATTGATTGACTTTCTGTTAATGGGCATAAATGTACGGTGGAGTGAGCCACCATCTCACGTCTGGGCAAGAAAACTGAAGCATGTCAGCTGGGTCACATGACCGCCGTGAGACAAACGTCCCAAACAACGAGATGATTGAGATCCTAACAAGAGTTCCATGTCGTACAGTCACAGCCAGCTGGAAGTTTTGCCGCTGAACCGTGACATGAAATATTTGTGTGTGATTACGTCAAAATAATTAATAGTTTGTGCGTGTCTGGACGTGGCCGGGGAGTTCTTCGCCTGGGGAACATTTCTATGCATTTCTCCATCACGACATGACAAGTGCGGTAAACACGGAGACATGAACTGACAAGCACCTTTTTGACGCTCCTCGCTCATAAACACATTATAATGGGACTGGGGCTTGTGGTTGCCACTCCGTGCAGTAGATGGCATCGCAGCACACCTCACGCGCTGCACACCTCCTGGAACCAGAT